>NC_137910.1:22520085-22617585 GCF_963457725.1 Sprattus sprattus | reverse complement strand
CTGAGAATGTCTGCTGGGCCTATCTCTTCCATAGCGTGCTGCTCTTTCCTAATGCAAATATACATTGAGCAGAGGGGGGTGGGGGGCAAAGAAGCTTTTCCCCAAGAGCAGGGAAATGGATGAACAAACCAAATGATAAAATGATAGTAGGTGAGTAGGTGACACAGACACACACACACACACACACGTCTCTTCCACCAGGTTGCAATCTGCCACTGCCATCGGACAGAGAAACAAAATCAGCCGAAATATTTCTGTCCCTTTTCCGGGGTTCAAGAGTAAAGTATTAAATGCTGCCTTTTACAAAAGGACATGGCTGGAGAGAGGAATCTTCATGTTTGCTAAACACGGCTTCCTGCCGAGCAGGGAGCATCTGGTCCACACAGCTGAGCTACACCCACAGGGGGAGAGAGGGAGAGAGACAGGGAGAACGAGAGAGGGAGAGAGAAAGAGAGGGGGGAGAGAGAGGGGGATAGAGAGAGAGAGAGAGAGAGAGAGAGAGAGAGAGAGAGAGAGAGAGAGAGAGAGAGAGAGAGAGAGAGAGAGAGAGAGAGAGAGAAAGAGAGGAGGAGATGGAGTTAGGGAGTAGGCCAAACTAGCACACACCTCGGTCACATGCAACTTTCACCCCCGTGTTGGCCTGAGCACATGCTGCCCGCCTGGGTTCCAGTCCTTAAGCCCGAGTGGCAGGACAGTCACTCAAGCTCTCGTCTGCTTCATACTAGCGTGTGAACTTGTGAACTGGATCTTTTTAATGGCCTACAAGGAGAATGGGGCTGGTGCACTAACAAAGTGACCACCGCACCCACTTGGGAAGAGAGAGAGAGAGAGAGAGAGAGAGAGAGAGAGAGAGAAAGAAAGAAAGAGAGAGAGAAAGATGCAGCTCTGTCTTTGATGGCAAATGACTGAGGCGTATTAGATCGCGGTCAGTCCAGTCACACAGCCACAGAATGTAGGGGGCAGGCGTAAGATTTCACGGCCTGCTGCTCCCCAGGTGAGTAATGGATGCTCCTGCAGAGCTGACCTTGGCTTTTAGCAATTAAGGTGGCATGAGATTGAAAACAACATCCACAACATGCAAAAGAACTGCAGATGGGGGAGAAAAAGCCTCACCCTCCTGATGTGCCCGCCCTGCCCCCCCCCCCCCCACATGGTGAGGCATTTCCTTGGAAATGTGGCCTTTTGGGGATGATTGGAACTGACGAAGGTGACGGCGTGGTGGTGAGATCCTGCAGGTCAGGTGAGGACAGCAGCAGCAGTAGCAGTGTGCCAGTTTTACATGTGTCAACATGAAGAGAGTTAAAACCCCCTTTAGTTTCTCTGAGGTTCTTCAAGTTTCAAGTTGAAATTAAAAGATGGACCACACAAACACAACCTCATCTTGCTTCTAGGCAGGTGCGGATGAACTCAACTAATGAAAGAAAGAGATGAGAAAGTGTTATTTTCCTCACTTAAAAAACTCTGATGTTCCAGTACATCAATGGAAAATTACATTTCTGAGCGCTCCTGTCTTTCGCCCTCCTGATAAAGACTTTAGGCTTCAACTGTGGCCTGTGATGGAGTTGAGTGAATGATAATGACACTAAAACAGCTTAACCGTTCTGCTGACAGGCTACAAAGGGTTTCAGTCTGTCAGCCAGTCAAAAATAATGCGCAAGCGCCCACGGCGGCCTCAGGCCAATCAATAATGCTGAACAAAGAGGCGGCTATTTCTGGAGTTCATGTGAGGCACGTCCTGCGGGCCGCAGAGCATTTTAAAGAGGCCATGAAACGAGCATCTCGCTCACATGGTGCTCGTGGTGGGTCAATAGCAGACACATTATGAGATGGACACATCTGTGGGTGTGGGCGTGGGTGTGTGCCCTTGACCTTAACAAAGGGTGTCTCTGGTCATGATAGGATGGGATGTTGCTATTAAAATGGCTGCGCCCTTCCCCCAACTCTACAACAGACACATGTAAACATCTGTCTTTTGCAGAACAGCTCAGGCTGGAACTTAATGAGGAATCTGCATGTGGAAACAGTATTGATCTATAGCTCCCAGTGTGGTCTGTCTGTCTGTCTGTCTGATGATGTGTTTACAGGAAAGTCCAGTACTGAAAGCACAAGGCCAGAGGGGTACAGGAAGAATCAAATGCTTTCCTCTCAACCACCGCATCCGTAAAATACCAGTGCAGATATGAACAAGCAACATGAAAAACAAGTTAGGAGAGATAACATTTAAACTGTTTTACTTTTCATACGCCTGTGTCTGTGTCAGATCTCTCTTATCCATCTCTGTGTTCACCTTGAAGTATCAGGGGGGCATTGCATCAAGAGATTAGCATTTGTGTGCTTAATGTGTTTGACCTGCGCTGCCACAGAAGTGACTCCCAAGACGCGGGACTTTGCAGTCGCCCTCAGAGAGACAGCCGACAGGGACAAGCCTGAGGAGAGCAGTAAAGTCTCTGAGGGAGTGCCCCACAGCGGTGCCATATATCAAAGCGGACGCATAGCCTGCAAAGCAAAGCTGTTTGTGGAACAGCACAACAACGCCAAATATCTCATGTTGTTGTTAGCAAACTGCCCATTCATTATATCTGCATCTGGCCAACAAGACCAGGCTGGTCCCTACCTGGCGGGGAGCAATAAATCAAACCTAAACATAGGGGCCGTAAACCAAAATAAATATGTCGGTGCCCTGAGATATTTAACTGCGCCTGACACTGGCCTCGGCCCTCTGGTTCTACACGGCTGCCAGCTCCCTTAGTCAACCTCGCCCCAAACCTCACCCTGTTGCCCCGGGAGCCAAGGACCGCGGGGTGACGCCATGGCGGCTGGACTCACGCCACAGTGAATAACCTCACTGCTCTAAAGGGTGGAGTCATCACCCATGATACCCATGCTCTCTCAGCCTCTAGCTCTGCTCTGCAACTACAGTGAGGCTGAGCTGTATTAAAGGACTAAGGACAAGTCCACTGATCCTCTGAAGCTGTTCAGAAGTTATGGTATGTTCAGATGTGCGGGCTGGTAGCACCTGAGTGCATTTCACTACATCTCTGAAGCCTTTTAAAGGGGGTACCAGTGAGACTCTACTGATGTCTGTGGAGAACAGGTCTGTGTGCAGGCCTCACGTGAGGCAGCTCCTAAAATACTGGAGGCCCTCCTTGCTGTAATGTAGGCCACCCCATTTCCCGATGAATTATTCATCTCCTCACTTTCTGCTCCGCTCTGCCACTGCCACCTCGGAGAACAGTTGAAGGACAAAAGCAAAATGGAGGGTGCTCTGGCTGTCTATGCCTGACCAGAGCCTCAATTGCCTGTCTCAGAGGGGTAGGGTAGGGTATGGTAAGATAAGGTAAGTTAGGGCAGGGTAGGGTAGGCGCCAGCCAGGCTTCACATCCAGGCTCCACACACAGGGACATTCTAACAGATGACAAGAGAGCCCATGAATGACGTAAAATCGACGCAGGTTACTGGGAAGTCTCTCACGGTGTTCCTGTGAGGAATGTGCTGTAATGATGCAGACACTTACACAACAGTGTGCAAATGCAGTGGCAGGGCATGGGCACTCACATTGACTAATGTGTTACATATGAAAAGCCTTGCAGCTTCTGTAACATATGACATGAATGATGCATCATAATGTGTTCTTTCTGAATGTCTGTCACTCACCGTTCTGCTGCTCAAGAGCCAGAGCAATATATATCACTCATGGTGTTCATTTAATTACACCAACGGAAAAAAAAAACATGCTCTCCATGCGTAGAGACAGGACTGTGTACACACATGGGCTTCTGATGACTGGGATAGCAGAGGCTGAAACAGGCCTAAAAACTACCAACCCCAAGCGCCATAACGTCTCACACAGGGAATGCACACAGAGACTCTGGCAGTGATAATGAATACAACAACTTATGAGTAGGTCCTGTACTTCAAAAGGGGCATGGCCACCTATTCCCAGGCCTGAAACGAAGAAAAGAAAATATTTTAACAGTAACAGAGTGAGTCAGACTCACAGCATTTCCCTCGTCAAGTCGTCACAGAGGCTCTAAAATCTAGCAATTGCTCGGAACGAGGGCTTTTCTTTTGCGGGGAACTATATGGGGGTTATAATGTTCAACAAGACAGCCTTGTTTGAGGGAGAGGGGTGCCAGACGGGGTAAAGTGATACAGAGAGGAGGAAGAGTGGAAGCTGGCCTCAAAGGCTGCATATGCTAGCTATTCAGCTCTGTTGCTGTTCAGAACAATTCCAAAGCAAACACCTAGGCTGGACCACGTCTCCGGCCAAACCACTCAAACGCTGATCGTCATCTACTTATCCATCGTAAACCTGCCACTTCCCACTCCAGCTAAACCTTCAGGCAAATGGCATGCTTCTTCCAAAAGGGTAAGGCATGTTAAGCTATTTTCAAAAATCTTGAAGTTAATTGAAAAGTGAACTGAGAAACTGAGAAATCTGAATCTAAGAAATGTGACTCCCCCAGTAAGTGACTGCCGGTACCTTTGACTAGAAATATCTACATTTCGATAGATATTATCTTTTCCCAATTGAACATTAAAAAAAGATGATGGATTGAGCAAATAACCTTGCACAGCAGGGCCACCAGTGTGCCGTCAATACTGACTGCCAGGGGGCTTTGCCATGTTCAAAACCTGACCTCCTTTCGTTCTGATTAAATCTGACGAGAGCAAATATCTCTGTGGTGTGTGTGTGTGTGTGTGTTAGGGATGTGTCAGGGACATGTTTGGGGAGCTGGGGTGACAGTTGGGGTTTGATGTTTAAGACCTAAGTGGTCATAGCCTGCGGGAGCATTACTGATATGGAATCATATTTTGGTTTGATGTATTCAATTTTTTTTGTGTTCAAACGTCCTTCTCTCTCTCCCTCCACCCCCACCCACCCACAGTGGCACGAGACACACAACCTCGTTTGTATTGTGTGTGTGTGTGTGGGGGGGGGTTAGTCTAAGGGGAACATCTCGCACCCACTGACATCCAGCTTTGAGGGTAGGTGCTATTTCAGGGGAGGGCAGGCCGATAGGCCACAGATATAGCAGCTCATTATACCCCACATCTGTCTTCAATAAGGCCAGAGAGGAAGGGAAGGGTGGGGCAACTTCTTCAACGGGGGGGGGGCTTTTTTTTTTTTTTTTTTTTTACTTTTCCCGCTACTAGTCGGTGTAGATGTACCCCCCGCAGGCACACCCGACTGGCTGGTGGGCGTTATGGCGACCGAGTGGGCCCTGGTGGGCAGGCGTTTTACTGCCGTGCCTTCAGTGCCGTTTTTCGTGATGCTTACAAAAACAGCGCCTCAAGTCATTTCATCTGGATCAGGTAGCCTATTCCAAACATGCGGTGCAGAGCGTATCCTGCTAAACCCCCTCCGCCATCCCCAGGCTGTCCCAGCGGGCTGAGGTTTCCTCTGGGCCCACGGCTCGGTGCTCTGCTGGTATAACAGTGGTGGGAGCACACATGTGAAGCAGAGCCTCAGTCTCAACCACCGTGAACAAAGTTTAGTCTCTACGCAAACCTCTACGAGGCCTGAGATTCCTCTCTGGAATGGAACAAAACGGAAAAAAGGTCATTCTATAGGTGTCTCTGTTGGCTCAGAATTGACACTGCCATTTTCCCATTAGGGCACCTGCCTGAGCTGGCCTGGGTGGCGATTTCTATTCAGTTGCTTGGCTCAGTGTGGCTTCAACCTTGACTAACCAAGCATTGTAAGTTTACCTCCAACAGCCATAGACCACAGCTGCACTTTGGTTGATTGGTGTGTGTGTGCGTGCGTGACCTTATGTGTCAAGGAGAACTGCTCAAGTGTGTTCATGGTACTGAAGTCTCACTCTGTGTACTGTAAGGCAATGTCCAAGCACAGAACAGTGAGCCTTTGATGTTGAGATTATTTATCCGACTGGCTCATAGGAAATTATCACAATAAAAAGGCCAGAGGGTCTCTCAAGTTTCAGGGACTCATGCATGCACCTCACAAATGCAAATGTGTGTGGAAGTTGTCGTTATTCCACCTCCCCAGCCAACACACACACACACACACACACACACACACACACACACACACACACACACACACACACACACACACTCTCCCCGGAAACACATGCCACTCTTAGTCATGCATGGCTGGGAGTGCCACAACATGAAAAGATCCAAATGAATAACCACTGAATTACTCAAGGGGAGGTCTGAAAGAGAGTGTAACTGAAGAAACACCCAATACTCTGAGTACCGTGCATTAATCCCATGGCTTAAACCCTGCATTTTCTTACAAATTCTTTTAAATTCTTGGAAACCATGCTGCTAAGTATATGCCCCACTCTTGAGGTGTACTGTTAAGGTTATTGACTGCACACATCAGGCACGTAGAGAAAGCCACAGGACCCAGAAGATAGATGTCTGTATTTTGGCAGTCTAGCCAGCCACAAAAAAAAGCGAGTCTTAACAGACACACCCAGACCTACCCAGACCTACTACCACCAATGGACTTTGACAGGAACACCAGTACATTCTAAAGCTGTGGTCTCCAGGACATTGTTTCTCTGGATCATTCTCTCAGGCCTTTTCCGAGGTCTCCCCAGAACTGGTGCTGTCATCTCAGCTCATCATCATTCCCATAGGGCCGCACTGCGGGCGCATGGCCTACAGCTGCTGCTGACACTGCGGCTTTGTGCCCGGGATCCGGAGGACCCACTGACTCTTGGGAGGAAAAATGTGCAGCATCCAACCCGGACAGTCAATCAGCGTCAGAAAAGGCCCAGCAGGACCCCTGCGCTTGCCTTCACTAGATTGAGACAGCGACTCCCTTTCCAGTTTACTCACTCTCTCTTTCTCTCCATCTCTTTCCCTCCCTTCCTCTCTCTGTCTCTTTCTCTCTCTATCTCTCTCTCTCCTGCTTGACAGGACATGGGAGCCCCGGCCAGCAGAGGAACAGAAGGGCATTGAGCCTGGGTGGCAGGGGCTTGGCAACGGCCCGGTCGCCCTCTTCGGAGAACTGAATCGCCTCTTTAATCTGAAACTGGAGCCCCGCGATGCCAGGGTTTGTCTTTGTGCCGCGGATCTGATCGGGAAGTCTACGACGAAGGCCAGTCTAGGCCGCGCCAGCGCGGCTGGGCACAGGCTGGGCCGTGCTGGAGGGGGAAGCACAACTGTGCGCTGCGGGCCGCAGACGTGCCACATTGAGCCTGTCAGTCCTCAGTCGTTCTTCAGCCTGGACTTTGCTCCCTGCCCAGCAGACTACTCCAGCCAAGGTCTGAGCTCTTATCTCCACTGTAGATAAAACTAGAGGTGATCAAACATGGGGCTTTCGTTACCATAACGCAACAGCAAGGGGGGGGCGTGCAGGCATCAGCCAGAGGAAAAGAGGTGTGTGTTCTCATGTTAATGACACGCTCTGGTTCATATCTTGTAATCTTGCCGATGACAAGGGAATGTCATGGGGGAAACATCCTCAATCTAGTCTTGTAGTGAGTCTTTAATTTCCCCTGGGAGAACCGCAGGATAAACATCACTTATGCAGTGAGCGCTTCAAAGACCCCACTGTCCACACCTTCAGATATTAGGTACATAATTTGGCCTGTTTTTGCTAAAAGAAAAGTGAAGACATCACTTGGCACGACTGTGGACTGTTCGCTTCCCTGCAGTGTTGACTGTCCACAGTACTGAAGTGTGAGGCCCCGTGGGGCACCACTCTTTTGACCAGTCCTCTACCCTCTTTCCTCTCCTTTCCTTTCTCATTCCCTCTTTCTTTCCCTGAAAGCAGCCACCTTACAGCATAGTGGCAGGAAGTCAGAGGTTTACCTTTATAGGGAGCTCTTTCAGAGACTGAAGCTGTGTCCAAACAGCTGAAAGGTCAGGTAGTCCACAGTGGCAAGACTAAACTCCAAACTAATCTTTTGAAACACAAAGTTTCTTCTCTACCCCCTCTGCTTGTTTTTAAAAATCTGAGGAGCCACACATAGATAGATTTTCCTTCAGTCTCATCTGCCCTTACCACATCCCCAGGCGTTCAGATCAACCTGAAACTTTTTGGAATGTCAGCAAAGATGATTTCACTTTCGCTTTCTTCCTTAAAACAGACTTCACAGTGTGTTTACACACAGAGATGCTTCACTGAGGTGGCTGATCAACCTTTCCTTGACTGCCAACTTCCACTATAAATCAACAAGCCATTATTAACAGAACTGTCAACCTGAAATGATCTCTGCGCAAAGTAATGCTGGCAGTTAAGCAATAACTGCTATAACAGGCCTGGCTTTCAGCACAGACTGCTGTCTGCAAGTCTCTGAGGGAACGTTAAAACAGCTCCTAATTGCATGAACAAACTAGAGAGATCGACTCCCCATAAGAGCTTTTCAGAGCGACACTCCATTGAGATGTGAGGTAAAGAGTAAACAAAAACAAAAAACGCTTTCTAGGGGAAACCGAACTGCTGTTAGGTAAAGCCCTGACCATTCAAACACAGCGAGTTTTAAACGGCACTCTCCATGGCAACTATCTCCTTTCATTGGCCTGCAGCAAAAGCTCTTGCTTGGTCATGTGAAAGCACAAGGGTGAGCTGAGCTATGAGCCTGGGCGACGGGGCCGGTGGGAGAGGAGACCAAGGGGGTTGACAGAGCGCTGGTCACCTGCAGCTGTTTCCAGCCAAGTGTCCCTCTGGCAAGGCAACGCTAATGAAAACACAAGGAGGTGAGAGAATGGCAGAGCACATCATTTACCCCGTCATATCATCCGTCAAACAGCCCCCGCAGCAACAGAATCAAATCCACCACAGTCAGAACAAACAGTGACCCATCCCTATGATTAATGGTTCTCCCTCTTGATCCAGTCTTGTTAAATGACCACTCACTACAACACATTAACCCACTACACAAATGCAAACCTCTCGACCTAGTCATCTTAATGATCTTAATAAGCTTGGGAAGCTTTGGAAAAAAAAGAAATTCATCATGTTCAGGGCTTTTAATAAAGTGTGTGTGTCTGTGTGTGTGTGTGTGTGTGTGTGTGTCTGTGTGTGTGTGTGTGTGTGTGTGTGTAGTCATGTGTATAGCTGTATGTGTGTACTGTGTGAATCCTAAATCACCCTTCTGACAGCAGTTACTTCCCTGCCCAGCCCATCTGTCAGAGCTCTCTCTCTCCCTCATGGCTTCAGTTCCTCTTCACTCCCTCCTCACCTCCTGGGACTATGTTGCTCTAAATAAACCAGACCAGCCTGGAAGGTAGTTTGGTAATAAAAAGGTTTCATTCATTATGTCTGATTAAAAAGAGTGTGTGATTGTGTGTGTGTGTGTGTGTGTGTGTGTGTGTGTGTGTGTGTGTGTGTGTGTGTGTGTGTGTATTTGTGTGTGTGAGGGGTTGAACTGTGAGCGTATGTGATATATTGTTGTGGGGATGCTTCCCAGCATTGTTTTCTCTCTGCTTCTTTCCTCTGTTCTCTTTACTCTTCTCTGACACATGACTTGCAAGATGCAGCAGGCAGTGCGTTGCTGTTCAAAGGCCTCTTTCATCCTCCACTGTACATGCGAAGCAACCAGAGATGTCTGTCCCACAACAAAAACAGGCCAAGAGCCACCTCCGCACAGCAATACCGCATTCAGCAAGCACCCACTCCTCAGTCTGCTTATGCAACGTCATCAAAAATCCCACCACCCTCATCAACATCCCACAACCTACAGCGCATCTGTGGCCCACACAACACACCAGAATGAAGGAATCCTCCAACCCAGCCTAGCAGTCACAGAGTGCTAACTAGGCAAAAACAGCCCCTCCCACTGCCCCTCTCGTCTCCTGCTATTGTTGTGGTCTATTAGCCAATCAAGAGGCTTTGAATGGTGAGTGAAAGGGGTGCCGGGGGGGGAGTAGGGGAGGTGGGGGCAGGTCTCAAAATTCACATTTAATAACGAGGACAGTTTCTCCGGTGGGATGAGCAGTGCTTTTGTGTGAACCAGGCTCAGCTGATAAGCAGCAGACACACTACGCTACCCTGGCACGCGTGCGTTCACTCACTCACTCTTCTCCAGGGTCCCCAATCTCCCCCGCCCCCCACAGGTCCTGTCCCCTGCTGTTACTCATTAATATTTCATGGGCAGCTGAAGCGTGTCTGTCATGTCCTCATGATCCCTGAGCACTCCATGTCTCTCCTGTTCCTCATTCAGCACCAGCATCACGACAAGGGGGAAGCCCTCTTTCCAATTGAGGGGTTCTGGCTCAGTGAAGCCGCCAAGGCTCGAGACTTCTTGGAAAAGGCGAAAAAGTCCCAGAGAGGGTACGATGCTTTCTCCTGTGATGCTACCAGCCCTGCCTCACTTCAATTCACTTCCCTCCAAAAACTAAACAAAGCCACAAACACAAAGTGCTCTCCTTACCTTGCAGCTGTTTGAAGCGCCCCTCCAGCTGGTTGTAGTTGTAGGCAGCCTGAGCAGAGTAGCCAGGGCTGGCACCACTGGGGCCAGCGAGCGGAGAGGACGGGCCGGCCCCGGGGGACAGGGGCCCAGGAGAGAGAGGCCCCGGGGAAACGTGTCCGGGGGACAAAGGGCCAGGTGACAGGGGTCCAGGCATGCTGGTTGCCCTTTGGAGCTCCATCAGTGCTCTGGTGAGTGAAGTCTATGTAGCAGCAGCAGCAGCACCTAAGTGCAGAAAAGCGCACCGAACTGTGGGGGACAGACGAGACGGGACGGGAGAGAGGAGGCTTTCAAGTGCCCCTCTGCAAGTCTCGCGTCCAGTCAGGGAACACAGATGCGGGGATCCTCTTATTCCCAGTCTTACTCCAGAGCACAGGGTTTCAGGGTTTCAGTCCACAGTGCACAACAGCTTGCCCCATGCAGTGAGTCTGCAGCTGCGTTTCCTGCCCTCGCTCCCTCTGTTCAAAGCTCAGGCCCCCCCATCGCAACATCAGCAGGGGGGACGACTCGCCGAGACACACACCGCACTTCTCTTCGTGTGGATGGAGGAGACAGCTCCCGGAGAAAGACCAGAGAGAGAGGGAGAGAGAGAGGGAAGGAGGGAGAGGCTGAGGGAGTGAGAGAGAGCTGTGGACTCCGTGGACCGAGTCCTCCTGTAATGTGCTGGGAGGCTGCACACACAGAGCACACCTTTCACAGACCTCCGGAGGCAGGGGAGGAGCCTGCTGCCTGGAATTCAACTGGCGGCCAATCAGGCGGTTTGTTTTCCCTGATGTCGTCACGGCCTAATTACCATACAGACCAGTGGGAGGGGAAGAGAAGCAGAAGGCAGCGGGTTGTACCAATTCTGTTCCAACTGGAGGGGTACGCCTGGCCATCATGTTGCCAATTTTCTGTCACAAGGTTTCAGATGTTTAGATAAGATTAAACAACTCTTGACATTTTCATCACGGAGGAGTACTGTGTGGAAGAAAGACTCCTGTAATCTTCCTCTCAGGAGGTCTGTTGACTTTCACTGAAAGCGATCCTCCCTGTTTTTCACAGCTTCACACAAACGTGTGGGCCACACAAAAATGCCATGGCTTTTGAGTGGTGGAACAAAGCGGGAGGAATAAGCTGGGATCTCAAAGGGAGAGCTGTGTAGCAAAATGGACTCAGATTACCTCCACTACCAGTCTTCACCTCACAAGAGGTATCAGCTCCTCCGTCTCCGTCTCAGTCTCACCCCTCCTCTTCTTCTCATCTCCTCTCCTCTCAGTTCACTTCACATTATCTCTCTCTCTATATTCGCTACAGAACACAACATGATGCCAAAGAACGTGCAGTTCTCAAGTTCTCTCATTTTATTTGTGCTTGCACAATTTCACACCCCCATTCCCTGACGTGCCCAACAGCATATGAAAAAGCGCCTGAACTCCAGCTCATCCACAGATGTGGAGGTGGAATAATAATGACAAAGCAGCACCCACAATGCAAAAAGCCCCCTCACAGGAAATTACTTTGACAGCTCTTTTAAAGAGCAGCATGGATCTGTTCTACGTCAATTACCATTCATTTCAAACAAAGCACTTATTGACCGATTGCAAAAACAGAAGCGGCATGACTACTGCAGATGAAAGGGATTTGACTCCAAGTCCATGTGATTTCTCCCCTTAACCGCACTATTACTCCTGGTTGTATATTTGTAATGGAGTGAGAGTAAACAGTGCCGCGTGTTTTTAGAGGGCATGCTGCCGGCTGCAATTACCTACAACTGGGAGCTGAGAGCAGGCCAGGGGCCTTAGCAACTCTGGCAAGGCTGGGGTGGCTCTTTCAAGCTGAGGTTCGCCTACACACACACACGCACGCACGCACGCACGCACGCACGCACGCACGCACGCACGCACGCACGCACGCACGCACGCACGCACGCACACACGGGTTCCGTGTTAGATGTATACCAAGCATGTGATTGATGTGTTGTTTGATAAATGCTGCTGTTGAAATATCCAAATTCCAGTGATTTATCACTCAGCTAACATTCACAAACTACTTCTGGCAGCCTCAAAATCACAACCTGCCATTCTTATTGCAACCACAAACACAAAAAGCATACCATTATGTTGATGAGAGAATAACTTAAAATACCTCTGATTATTGCTCATTCAGGGACTTTTTCATGAAATCATTGCAATAACCTTAAAAGGCAGAGGCATTATTTAATTTTATTTTGGAAAGTACACAGTTCAATGCACATATAGATAAATAACTCTTCTCATGTCACCTTTGATAATTGGACATATTTGAAGAAAACCTTAAAAAGGTGAACACAACTTTACTCGAAGTAACAAAATAATCTATCTCTGTATCACACACCTTGACCGGAGGTCACCCAATGTACTCCCGAATCCATTCCCAGTAGGGTCCAAAGTTTCAAAAATGTCATCTTTTCTTTCAGTTTAAAAAGACACGACGCTAGACAAGCACTTTTCTAAGTAATAATATTGTAATCATAAGTCTCTGCAAACATTCTCTGTCAAAAGTCTGTTCAGAGCAGACATTCATAACTAAAGTCAACACTTGCCCGAGCAGTGCAATTACATCGCTGTTCATCTCCCCACTGACACTGGCTGCTAAGGTCTTTGTCAGTGGCCTGTCTATCAGTCTCTGAAAAAGACACTGAATAAGTATTTGTGTTAAATAACTGCAATCTCGTTATTGACCAAAATAATCATGATTATGATTTTTGGACATAATCGAGCATTCCTATTTGTCTAGCACTCATCAGACCACTCCGCACCCACAACCAAGCTCTCCTAACAGCCTTGTGCCATCTCAGAGCAGTGACACTCAGGGAAGTTCTCCATGGGAGTGGAGACAGAAGATGACAGCTTGGCACTGAAGTGGATACACACAAACACGCACGCACACATCATGCATGGCAGACCAGTAGAGAACAGGGTAAATGGGGGCACAGGGGGTGGGGGCATTCCACTGTGCCACCCAGCCTCTTAACGGAAAGGGCCGTGCTAGTCCGGGCAATGAGGGCAGGACAGAAACTTGTGAAGCAACCATGGTAAATTTCACAGGGGTGTTCGGCTACCAGGCTAGGGGACCAAATGACATTCTTATGGGAAGGCAGGGGTTTGCCTCTGTCAACAAGACAGATGATTGGGTTCATGGGGGGGGGGGGAATGAGCATCAGACCTCTGTCGGGTTTTTGAGGGGCAGCCCCATCACTAGTCCAGACAGCCAGGTCTGTCCATGTGGCTTCCTTCTTTAATGGGTAATATAGTGGAATGCTGGGAATGTTTGAGGGGGAAACAGCAGGGTCGATGGGCTCGGAATAAAGCCCCTTTCAGAGGTGAGGCTGTTTTTAATTATTCAAATGCCAGGGTCGGCCTTGCAGAATGTGTCAATAGTCTTCAGGAACGAGTGAACACATCCCACGGGTGGGTTGCTATTCCTGAACCCTCTCCCCTCTCCCTCTGTGGAATTAGGAGGAGTCTCGCCTTACCAGAAACACACCAGAAATACCACCAAGGACCAAACAGATCAATGCCATCAACCATACACACCTTTATACACACAGAGGAAAAAACAAACTATGCCCTTATGCACCTTCACCTCAGATTCCAAAGATGTTATTTTTCTTACAAACAAGAGACAGATAAAGTGCAGAAAATGGACATCCCAGAATGTTTGAATACAATATTCTTGCTACTGCTTTGCATAAATACTACATGATCTGTGAACGCCCTTCCTATCTCTTGTTGCATTTTCCATTAACTGTTGCATTCCAGCCATTCAGCATGGCCACTCTTAAAATAACTTGCCACCCTGTCAAAATGAGCATTTGATCATTAGAAATCCGGATGACAAAGACATATGAAGTAACTAGTCAGGAATGTGCCAGTGATGTAAGTGGAGCCACCTCGTACACGTTATGCTTAAGGAGTAGAATACCATTGCCACTGCAACGCTAAACTCACATCTGGCCAACAAATGCTAAGTCGAAGCGAGAGACAGTCAGGGAGGGGCAGAGAGACAGAGCTAGGCACAATGAAGGCTTGCCTTGATGCACTTACTGTGGCAGACAGTCAGTCAGGTATGTTCACTGTGGCTCATAATACAGACTAGTGGTAATTCTCTGTATTGAGATGAAGGTGATTGTCTAATGCTGGAGACGCTGGGATCACCTAAACAACCCCACCGTCTCCTGCATGTTTAATGAGCTGGTGAATTATTTAGAGAGGCAAGTGGAACTCTAGCATTTTGGCCTACTATACTGTAAGCCAAGGCAGGCCGGCAGGGCTCCAGCTGCAGTATCAGAACAGAGACAGAGATAGAGGGCTCCATGGGAAAGTCAACGCTATTGAACGGGCAACTGTGCCGACGTAAGCCTAAATGCAATGGACCACAGCAAGGCTAAAACTGAGACTGAACACCACTGGTTCTACATGCAATTTCTCTGAATTGACCAAAATGACAGTTTAAGTATATTTACAGACACAAAAGCACAGACACAACATTGAGTACAGCAGGCCACACTGACGATCAAATAAAAAGCCAAATACCATAGCCTTCCCACAATGCAGTCCCACGGAACAGTATGTACCACAACTGCAGTTAAAGTGTAATATAAGTACTGTTGCTCATTGTTAAGAGAGGCCGCTCTTGACATTTTTCTATTCCCATGGAGAGGTCTCACAGCAGGCATGTGTGTGCTTGGAAGGTGAAGACAGGCAGGCTACGTGAGTATCACTCAAGCCAGAGAGGCTTTGATATCCTTCTGGCTGGCCTAGCCTAGCCTGCCCAGGGCTATACAATTTGGTAGGTTTCATCTAACTGCTGACATGATCAAATTTGTCAGGAAATTGGTGTATGAATACTGTCCTTGCTTACTTATTGATCAGCACACGTTTAAAATGCCAATAAGAAGGCAGTGAGCAGTAAATTGGTGAGATTTAAGAGTGAAGAGTTAACACCAAGGACAGGCTGAATGTGAAATGATTCATGCACAGTGGCAAACATGAACTGAAACAGCATTGATGTTGCTGTTACCCAATGGTAATGTGCTAGTTGGGTAATGCATAGTGTGAACTGATCTTTTTATTGACTACCGGTTGAACACTATACGCAGGAAAAAAAGGACTAATTATGGCCTGTTGGCTCTCGGCCAATCAATGTCACAGTGGGCCGTTTTCTTCATGACAGCCCCTGCTGTGCTATTAGAGGGATATTTGGGGTATTTTTGTAATTGCATTTTAACTAAGCATAACAATATTCAACAAATGATTCATCATGCCAATTTTTTATTCGGAAATAATGGTCATTATAATCCAAAAAACTAGGTCCGGACCACTATAATATATAAAGTGATGTGATTATATAATTCTACTTCGTGTTCTGTCTGACTGATGCCCTTATGATACCCCTGCTCTCTGCTCACCTGCGAGGGCTTTGATGCGCGAGCGCTCGAACAGACGGGCTGAGCTGTTCTCGTTGTCCCACTCGTCCGCATCCCAGCGGTTGTTGACATCGGTGTACTGCTGCTGGATCTCCATGTGGTCATAGTCTGCGGCTACTGATGTCATCCTGACGCTTCAGCGAATGCTCCTGCTCATCGGCGTCTAGTCATCAAGCCCTGCAAAGACACAACACAAGCCATCAGGGAACACATTCAGAGAAGAATCACTAGGAAAAGGTGTGTGCATACAACACAAGTTGGGGACAAGGGGCTGGACAAAGGGAAAAGAAAACTGGAAAAATGGTTGTTAGCACAGTGTATTATATGTACCTATTTTTTCCTCTGAGGAAAAGAGTGATGTACACTTCACTTCAAGGAAATTATAAAGTTATCAAATCTAGATGTCTTTGGACACGACAAACTTAAAAACTGTGAATGTTGTTAACTATAGTACATTTATACCACATTAAAAAGTTAATCAATTTAATGGTCCTCTTAAACTGGTTGTGAAGTATTACAGATTTTTGCATAGTCAGTCTAGAAATGAGGGGCGGTTGAACATCTAATGCCAAGTGCCTGAGATTTGTATTATCTCCTTTTGGTTTTAACGTCATGGGAGATTAAATAGTCAAACACCAATTATTCCAGAAGAATTATTTCCATCGACTTTACTCCACACCTCAGTTTTATTAATTTTCCATCAGTTAGGTATTTACAAGCCTCTAAGGGCACCCCCTACTGGCACAGATAGGTAACTTCAGCCACATCTCCTTAAACTAGAGTTGAGTTGAGTTGGAGGAGTTGGTTGGTTGGGTTTTAGCACCACCTACGAGTTGGAGAATGTAAATGACCTTAAACTATACTCTGCACCACTGGAACTATAAACACACACACAGTTAGCATGAAAGCCAACTCACATTTATCCAGACACCAAACAAATGTTAGTGGACCTTAATAGAAGTATTTATATTTATAAAACTAAAAAACGTCCCCATTCTAAAACTGGCCGGTGCAGTTCTAAAACCCATTCAAGATATCAGCAAACACATGCTTCATACCAATCATTTTTCATAACATGACATGACAAAAGCCTCATCACCCGTCCTCGTGGTGGCATCATCACCATCCAACCCTACCGCATATTTGTAATTTCTGTATCCAATCATGCTCTCCCAAAAGAGCATACGGACTCTGGCCTGTCTAGAGTCGTCTGCACCCGTACGTTCACTCAAAACCGTTCAGCCCCACTGACACAGAGAGACCGGTCTCTGAAGCATCATGGCTCGTTTCGACCGAAGGGTGCATTTTCCCAGGGTGCATTTCTCACGGGCGCAGAATAGCGCAGGTCTCTAGTCAGCACAAACACTGAGCGGTGGTGGCCAGGAGACTGCCTCAGCAAGCTGACATAGACACAAACGTGAAATGCACACCCCGAGAATCAGATCTCTACCCTCCTAGCTGCTTGCAGTGTTTTCCCCAGCTAAAATCAAGTTATTGTTCAATAGATTATTCATATTAATGTATCCTTATGTTTTCCTTCCTCTGTGTGTGAGTGTGTGTGTGTGTGTGTGTGTATGTATGTATGTTTAGTATCTGGGACTACTCTCTGTTGACCTGGGTGCCTCCAGAGACACACCAGCTCTCTGAATTTGCACTCTATTCAGAGGTTCAGATGCAAAAACCAAAACCAGGCCACTCCTCTGTATCAGCGGATACTAAAACTGAAACCTGTGTTGCTAGCCTTAAAACATGCAGCTGCCACTGGGACAATAAGTGCCACTAAAGTGTGTGTGTGTGTGTGTGTGCCTGTACACACACGCACTGGTGCGGAAGCAAAGCATGGGGCAAAACACAGAGGTGTGTGAAAGTGTGTCAGGACATCGGTGAGATGAGCAGAGAGTGTGAAAGAGACGGTGAAAGTCAAAGCAGGGGGGGTCAGAGACACAGAGTGGAGGAGGCAATGGACCGATAAAAAAACAGATATCCCTGACATGGATAGAGGCCAACAGTTCATAACACAGAGAGAGAGAGAGAGAGAGAGAGAGAGAGAGGGAGGATGATGATGCTGCTTAAAAAATAAATAAAAAACAAGCAGGGCAGCTCATTTGCTCACGACACCAGCCATCAGCAGCCTCATGTTGATCTATGCGAACAGCGGGCATGTTCAGAGGCATTGCATAACACACAGAGAGACAGAGAGAAAGAAAGACAGAGAGAGAGAGAAAGAAAGAAAGAAAGAAAGAAAGAAAGAGAAAGACAGAGAGAAAGAGAGAGACAGAGAAAAAGAGAGAGACAGAGAGAGAGAAAGAAAGAAATGCAGAGAGAAAGAGAGAGGGAGAGAGAGAGAGAGAGAGAGAAAGAGAGAGAGACAGAGAGAGACCCAAGCATCATGACTCACAGCACTGTATTGGGTGCTGGAGGGTAGGCAGACGGAAGCTGGAAACAGCCACACATGGATTTTCATCCATCCATCATTGCACAGTGAGCACCACCAAAATCTCTCTTAGTGAGTGCAGAGGATTTAGAGTTAAGGGTTTGGATATGCACCTCTGAGGAACACACAAAGCAGAACATAGCTAACGCTAAGGCTGCTCATTCTCCCCAGTGTGAGGCTGAGCTGCGCACTCGCTGGATGCTAGCAGGCTGTGGTGCTGATGTAGGAAGAGAACTACAGAGAGGGGGGAGCAGGAGAGATAGAGAGAAAATGAGAGAGAGGGGGAGAGGGAGAATGAGAGAGAGGGAGGAAGAGAGGAGAGAGAAAAAGAGAGAATGAGAGCTAGAGAGAGAGAGAGAGAATGAGAGAGAAAAAGAGAAAGAGAGGGAGAATGAGAGATAGGGAAAGAGAAAGAGAGGGAGAATGAGAGAGAGGGAGGAACAGAGGAGGCTATTTTTAGGCAAACGCGGTGGCGGAGGGCAAGCACTTTGCATCAGCACCAGGGGAGACGCTGCAGTGCAGTGGAGAGATAGAGAGGAGAGGGGGGGGGGAGGAGGAGAAGAGGAAAGATAGAGAGATGAGATGAGGGGAGTAAAGATCATGTCACCTCACCCAAGCATGTCAAATTACCAAAAGCAGAGCATTTTGTACTGGATGTCTCTTAGGAAAGTGTGGATATGTAGACAGATATGGAAACAGAGCTAACCGCAAGCTTATGCATATGTACTGTATACATATGTCAAAGTATATGAAGTGTGTTCATGTCAGTATATGAAAACTACCAATGTCCAATGCAAACTTATAGTTAACATAGCATGTTCTTCTCCATCTTTTTCAACACTGAGACAAGCCATAGTGCATTCCGTTAAATTTCATGTAAACCTCATGTGCATGTGTTGGACATTCATTCAATCTGATTTTCTAAGCTGTAGAGGATTTGTTAGTAATTTCACAGGGAAGTGGGAAGTCCCATGTGTGTCTGTGTCTGTGGGGGAAAAAAGGCATATCAAATTGTTTATGGTGCACACAGAGAGATCTGCCGATACCTACAGAGAAACCATCTTGAGCTTCCCCTACATTCTCGATGTCTGAGCAAAGGTCTGAGTGGGCAACCACCGAGAACAGCTTCATCTGTGACTGGCCGACATGAAGAGCAAAGTGACTACACCAACAGACAGTCCAATGGACTGGGCTAAGCCACACTAACTGCTATCTAATTTCTCATTAAAGCTCCTCTCCTTTAATCAATGTGCTAGCTGAGCCTGAAGATAATCTCCCTGCCAACATTTCCTGGTGTACAGAGGAGCGTGGTCAGCCCCCCGCCCCTTCTCTCTCTCCCTGGGCACAGGTCTTTCATCTAGACCCAGGTGGTCACATGATCAAAAGCAGTCATCTTAGAGAGGAGGGTGTCCAGTCGTATGTGCAGATGACCCACTAACACCTACTCTCCTTCTCACATTGGTTTATTGCTAAATAATCGAGTCACCGACTTGAAGGCCACCTGGGTGAACTACTACAAATACGTGAATAGAATGTTGCTGACTGTAAGTTCCATTTGATGATGTCATAATGAACTCAAGTGACCGTTTTCATGGCGCCAAGAAAATGTTCTCCTCAAATCGCTAGTGGGGTCAAGCCACATAATAAACAAACAGGAGCTGTCATTCTTCCACTATTCCACCCCTTTTCAATTGTGGATGTGCAGCCCAAAAGTCCTCTCCTCTCTCAGTGTGGTTGCTTGTGTTCACTGGCCAGGTTTCCAATCACAAACCAATGACAACATATCTAAGCAGCAGCTCCCTCTGGAGCTTAGTCATGCAGTGCTACGGACTGATCCCCCTCACTTCTTCTGTCTGCTCCGACATTTGATAAAGCCTTGATGGTGGTTAAGTGATTCTCTGCAGTTTTTCAGTAACACATCCTGTGCATTTTTCTCACACAAATACGTCACTCATCCTCACACAGCTTCAAACATGATGATATCTGTGGATGTATGTGGTGATGATATATGTGGATGTCATGTGAGAGGAAAATGGTTGCTTTAAGGGAGTATATGTGACAAAAATCACTTGACACGTTTGTTTCTCAAATCCTGGCCGGTAGCATCTTTGCTGCGAGTGTGTTAGACTTGTGATTTCTTTCAGTCTTCACACTCCTCATTTCCAGCGTGTCACTCGCCCACTTCTGTGTTGTGTGCCCCTGCCTGCCCATTATCTCAGAGATTTCCTGGAGAAAAGAGAATTGTTCGCTCCACTCTAAAGATCACCATGGATACAGAGCACCCAGAATCCTTTGTGTAGGTGGAGGGGCTACAGTTTCTTTAAACAACGCTAAACACATATTTACTTTGCCAGTGGAACATCACAGGGACTCAGTCCAGAGTATTTACATGTTGTATTTTTTAGCAATTTCATACTAAACTAATACTTAAATTACGAGAGACACCTTTAACAGTCAAAAAAACCTATTTCTTCTTCCAAGTCCTGAGTACCTACGTAAGTGGTGAATTGTGATAGCTTCTCAAAACAGAGACTTCTTGCGTAAAGCGCCTTGGTCCGAGCACCGCTCGAGCAGTCCCCTGCTCCCTTTCAGAGCCAGGCACAGGATAGTATTTCCCCGCCGCAAGAACCTGCTCTCTGCCATAACAATACACATTATTCAGGCACCCGAGGGGACACACATCTGGCCAGATCATCCAGAAGCCCACTCAGACATTCCCCCTCACTGACAGAACCACGGTGGTGAAAAGTGTCCTTTTTCAACAGCACTACTCAAGGACACTTCCCCTCATGGAGGCCGGTCAGGGGCTCCAGTTTTACATTACACACACATTTTGCTGGGTGCATTTCCCTGCCAGCGAATTTGCTCTCTGAATTTTCAACACCGATAAACACCCACAAGAATGGCTTCTCTTTAACAACGGTTCTGCATGTATCTGTCTGCATAAACCCCCCCGCACACATATGAATAACACACCCACACAAACTGACGTGAGCACCATCTCGGACCCTCAAAGCGGCAGATAACCCCCTTCAGCACCATCTTCAGTGTGTGCCTGACACGTTATCTTTGCCTGGCTATACATGTCTTCTGTGGAATCTGGTTCGTAACAACTCCACTATTCATGCCTGACTTCAAGCGTGACTTCCTCATACTGTTGCTCTTTGCAAAACACACACAAACATTTCTCTAACTCAATGTTAGAGTACTGGCATCTTTCACCTACTGGATTCCTCTTGGCCGATGTAATACATTCAGTCCAGTTGCCAAGCAACACAAATATCATAACCCAGCTTGACAGAAACCTCTGTGACATTTTCAACATGCTTTCATTTGTATGATTTCTTAACTTAACAGCATGAGGGCTCCCTTTGTTACCACTAGCCTGCACGGCATGGCATTGCTCAATGTGTGTTAAGGTAGACGCATGGGTCAGCTCTCCTGTGAGTGCCAACAAGATTGTCCAATCCACACACAACACCTTTAGTCCAGTCCTTTTCCAGTGAGGAGACCAGAAGCATATAGCCTTGTGAGAGAAACCATCAGAAAGTGATCTCTTCACAGAGCCCATTACTCAATTTTTGTCAGGGCTCAATCCTGACAGAAAATGCACTGGGACTCGTTCCTTTGCGGACTACTTTGTGTATCTGGCCATGCTTGGAACAATACCGGGTTAAGGTTCGCTTTAGGGTTAGAGTTAGAGTATTGTAACAAGTATTTACATTTACATTCAGTCATTTAGCAGACGCTTTTATCCAAAGCGACGTACCAAAGGAGAGAACAAATAAAGCTAAGTATCAAATGTCTCTCACAGTCAACATATTTCTTATTCAGCATGGACTACAAGTGACAGTTCCACTAACAGTGCAGAAGTTGCCCACAGCGCCCTCTGGTGAGGAGGGAGATCCAGTGTCCCGGTCACTCATAAGAGGGCGTCCCAGCTACTGGTCTCACTTTGTGATCAGAAGACACTTTCTTCATGAAACCCTCCA
Organism: Sprattus sprattus; assembly: GCF_963457725.1. Lineage (NCBI taxonomy): Eukaryota > Metazoa > Chordata > Actinopteri > Clupeiformes > Clupeidae > Sprattus > Sprattus sprattus. The sequence goes on along the minus strand of NC_137910.1, from coordinate 22,595,316 downwards.
GCATCAATGTCTGTCTATTAAATGATCTGACACATGATGATGTTTTTAGTATGTACTAGATTAAAAAGGACCCAAACACATGAGAGTGCTCTTTTTTGTCTGGCCTCTTCTGTGCCTTAGTGACGCAAACAAGTGGCACTCTACACTGAACAGCCAACCCCTTGACTTATTTTAAACATGTAGCTAATCTGCTCCACAAATACGTCTAAGTGCAAGTGACAGTTTCAAGAGCAAGGCTAAGAAACAACAACAAAATGCTACACAGCTCTGCTCTAAGTCAAGAGCTCAGTCTGTCTTGGGGAGAGTTAGCTTCTAATTTGGAGGGCGGAGAGCATTCTTGGATCAGAGCAGCGTGTTTTTAACTTCAATCGCCTTTGATCTTGTTAAGCAGCTGATTCGATTAATATCTCAAACATTCCCCCGCTGTTATGAGGCAATGGGTGAAAATAAATGGCCACAATTAAAATATCCACGTATTTGCTCCAGCGCCTGCCTGCCTGCCTACACACACACACACACACACACACACACACACACACACACACACACACACACACACCTAACCAGGCACCGGAGACACCCCTCATTACAATAGAATTCCCAGCAAGCACTCTTCTGGGCCACTGTCTGCATGCGAGGAGGAATTCTGAACTGGAATTTGTCTAGTGTCTGGATCGGGGTCTGCGACTGGAGCTGGCAAGTGCGTCTCAATGGGTGATTATTCACTCTCAGCAGTTGAGATGAAGCTGGTTCCCAAGGGTCCTGATAACAGCATTCCCTTTGTGGCCTGGCTGAGACAAACCAGAGGGGGCCTGGAATGGAGTCAGCCATTCTCTCGGCTTAACAATCTCCTCAGTGATGCCCAGAACCAGTGATGCCCAAGAGCGGCTGCGCCAACAACAGCGCCCTGAGTAGAAACTGACCAGGGAGGGATGGCCAGCAAACAGTGGCTGATGAACAGAGAGGAGACCAGACAGGAAAGGCCAGTCATCCATCACTGCCGTACCGGTGAAGTCATGCTTGCACACGCTCACACACAGACACACACAGACACACACCCTACGGCTCTAAACTCTAGTGTCACCATGAATCACCAAAGTTTAGCTGCTGCTGAGTACTAGGACATTACAGCTGGTGAGCCCGCCACATCACTGACTCAATTGCAGACAGTGCCTGTGCACAAGAAAGCACACGGCATTCCTCCGAAGGCCAAGCAGATTTAATTTGGCTTCAGTGGAAAGAGTGACCACATTCCCTCTGCTCACAGCCCAGGCCTGGACCAGACCAGGCCAACTGAGGACTGAAGCAGATGTTCACATGTGGAGAGGGGCAAGGGCAGAAGGGGCCCCCTGAGGCCCCCTGGTGGTTTGGAGGACAGCCACCTGTCACCGCCTCGTTAGTGTTTTATAACAGGCGTACACAGTGACACAGGTAACAACACAAACCCCAGCAGTGTCACATGTGCAACGTTCTCATTGGCAGACTGACCACACCCAGACGGATTGTCATGGCAACAGGCCCGGCCACTTCCTGACACGCTTCTGTAAAAGAAGTAGGGCTGGTGTATGTTTTTTGTGTGTGTGTGTGTGTGGGAGTGGCCTTGCCAGGGAACTCCTTGTGCGATCTGAGCCAATAACATGTTTGCAGCATATGTGCCTTCAGATACTATGTGTAGACGCTCTCTAACCTAAATGAAAACCTTGCCAAGCGCAGAACACACTGTTCTGTTCCATATGGATGAGAGGCCAGAGAGAGGAGAACAGACATGGACACACATCAGACATTAGCAGTCCAATGCATTTCCTTGTAGTATTTCCAGATACATTTTCCCAAAGCTAATGACACATTTGGCTCACCTCTTCAAGCATGACTTCAGCGTGTCTGTGGCCATAAGATGGACACAAGTGTTTTAAGATGGCACTGCTCTAGGTGTTGGGTTGTCCTGTGAGACTGCCTGATGAGAATAGCCTCTTTCTGACCTCCTACCTCCCTCCATGTGGGGACACAGTAGGCTTTGTTCTCCACTGGAGATGACGCCTGATTGCATCAGCTTACCGAGCTGCACTGCGCAGACCATATGGCAGAAAAGAGTCTTAGGCCATCTCACTTTCCCTCGTAAATACACCAGCGCTGCTTATTAGTGTGGTCCTGGAAGGGTCCAGTTTGGACAAGTGGGAGGAGGGCTGAGGTCCGATGGTTTGTCCCAGCCGTTTGAGACTTGGGAACACGGCTTCCTCTGGCTTCCAATGGCTTCCTTTCATTGTCAGTCTGGTGCTTGTAAAGTAGAGAGGCTCTTGGCCGTGGCCACGAGGTAAGCGAGTTCAGTGCAAGCATCTGAAATTCATTCACTCGCACCACTGTGCATCTGACATACTTACAAAGTCTGCAGAACAGGTGGGTGAACAATATAAAGGTTTATGGAGTTTGGGGTCCACTCCACTACAGCCATTTGCTCACTCACTAACAAATTTCAGAATTTGTGCTACAAAATAATTGTATGTGTGTGTGTGTGTGTCTGTGTGTGTGTCTTTCTGAGGGGGGGGGGGGGGGGACTGTTTTTAACTCACTGTTGATTAGGGTAACTGAGCAATTACGCAATACATATAGTATAAACAATAGTTACACGAGTTACGCAATAGTGCTCACCTGTGCAGGAATTTGCCTCCTGTCATTCTAATCGGAGGACACTCTCCCAACCGGAGGGCTGAGCAAAAACACTGACCACATACAGATGAAACTACATTTGACATCATATGCACTACAGAGCTCGGACATTCTAAAATAAACCTTCCAAATGAAAATGAAAGCTCTAAAGAAGCAGAGACACACTGTGGGTGAATCTGAATTCAAGGCACACATCAGTTCCTATATAGCCTGACGGGCGGAAAAACAAAGAGATTACAGAATTATAGAAACATCCTGCCTCTGTCTGCTGCGAGGATCTGAAGCCTTCCCAAGTCAAACAGTTTAATATCCGGTTGTCCAAACACTGAAGCTAAGCGAGAGGTCCTATGTGGCGTGTATTTACATAACCATGAAGAGCTCACACACAGGTCTGACTGGTCAGGGCCACGGGAGTCCAGAGCAGAAACCAGCACTATGTGCGCAGCTGCGGAGGTCAGAGACGAGATGTCACGCAGAACCCAGAAAGACTCAAAGAAGAGGAGCTCTGCCAGAGACACAGAGGGGACCGGTCGTCAGAGGCTTGGTCCAGCACACTGCCCCGGTCTCTGAGCGTAAGAGACAGAGAGAGGTCGAGCTTCTCTGAGGTCTGGATGCCATTACGCTCCTGTCATCTCCCTCCAGCGCGTGCCACGCAAAACACCCAGCCACTCACTCACTCACTCACTCACTCACTCACTCACTCACTCACTCACTCACTCACTCACTCACTCACTCACTCACTCACTCACTCACTCACTCACTCACTCACACTGATTTCCTGCGCTTACACAACACACACAGCCATTGCTGCCAGAACTCAGGCACCCCTCGCTAGTCCAAAAAAAATTCTCTCTTTTTTCTCCATCTCCAACACAGGACTGGCTTTAAGAGCCACATGGGCTCATCTGTGGAGAGAATACAGAAGACAGAAAGAGAGGAAGGAAAAGAAGGGATTACCACAGGACAGGACTGTAGAGGAGGGAGAGAGCAGAGGAGAGGAGAGGAAAGGAGGCCCAAACTGAAAGCTTGCACTTTACTGCCAGGCAGGTTTATGAATGACATCACTCAGTACTGTATGTGGCTGAGGGCAAAGTCATTACCGGCTAATGTTCTCAGGCAGCGGGCAGTGTGACAGCTGCAAGACGATGGACAGAGGAGATGACAGGGTGAAGACGGGACTAGGATAAAAGAAGGACACGTAAACAAGCCAGGGAAGATCCTATATCTGTCACCGCCCAACACACGCCCTTCCCAGAGCGTCTGTTCACGCCCTCACAGGACGAGCATAAAACCAAACATCAAAGCCGAGCCATCCCGCTATCGTTCACCATCTTCCCCTCATCATGGCTGTTTAGAATCGCCGAAACGGACAGCCCACAGGGAGCCAGCGGGCATTAGGGCTGCCTCTACCATCAGTAGACCGTGGTTTCCTGGACTGTGTCCACCGCGGTGGCACGCTCGGCATGCCATTAACACACACTTGTGGGAGCGAGGAGAGATGATGGCCAGGACTGGGTGGAGGCTTCAGCAAAACAAACCAGGCATTAAAACGGGCCCATCCGCTCATCCACTGGCTTTGGTCCTGCTCGTCAGGCTGGCCGAACAGCTGGGCATTTTTCATGCCAACTCTCAGAATTAGCAAGCGAGGGACACTTCATAGGAGGAGAGGATAAAGGATTTAAAGCCATTTGACTAGATTTGCGTGACAGACCAGTTCAAAAAGGGTTTGTATTAACTGTGTGATGTAGGACATTTATTCACATCCATGTCACATTTTAAAAGCGGCTACAGTTCACCTGTCACAAAGGCCGCTTCTTCCATTGTGATCAACAGTCTTAAACTTGAGCAGATGTTAAATCGGTCTTTACAGATCCAGATTTCAGTAAAAATACTCCACATATACTGGGCTCTGATAAGTTTCCCTAAGAACCGAAGATTTTACATGTTCCTCACAGATGGCATGTTCAGCCATCCAGACGCAAAGTGTCCACAAATAGCACAGATTTCATAGGGCTTTGGAAAACCACAAAAACACTTAAGAGGCTTCGTTCTGAGCCAGAGCGAAAAACAAGCAAACTCAATAAAAACACAAACACAAGGGGGTTGAAAATAAGGCATCACGGAGAGAAAAACATCTATTCGTGTCCAAACACTGAGGATAAACGCGCGGTGTAGGTGTTGTTTCATAGGAACTCAGGTCATGAGGATTCCCACCAAGCGCCCTTATAAAAGAGCCAACTACAATATAAACAAGAGATAAGTCCCATTAAGTCCTAACAATCCACCCCCAATCTGTGGAGAAACCCCAAACAAATGCAGCCGCTGGTGTGAGTGTGTGTGTGTGGGGCGGGGGGAGTCACCACTTAAAATGACTTGAGATCAGCGCTTTTTGAATGACAGCACCAGATCCAACAGGAAGTTTACATAAGCCTGTGGATCTCAGTATACAACAGCAGATAGCATGAGGTCACAAAGGAAACCTGGCCAACGAAATTACACAGAAGGTCAATACTGAATGACCGCATTCAGCCCAGGCTGCAGCTAGCTCCAATCCTCCAAAGCTCACACTTTGCAGGGCACACATGTCCTAAATTCACCCCCCCACCCACACCCCCATTGCTAAGTAACCTGATCTGATTGAAGTTGTTAGCATTAATACAAACATACCCTCCGTGCTGTAAAAAAAAGAAAGACTACCAGCTTCTTTTGGGAATAAGTCAGCTAACCCAGAGTTTGAACTCGCACAGGAAGCCCACAGCATTAATAGATCGCTCGCGCCACATCTGTGAGGACATGATCTTATTTGATTCCATTTTCTCAGGTCTTTGAAGATCCTTTTAGAAATTAGCAAGGCAGAAGGTACAGCCCATTCCTATCTGGATTTAGAGCGGGTTGTATTTATTGGTTCACTGGGAAGAGCTGGGGGGAACAACTCGTGATTGATTAACCTACATGTTTGTGTGGGTATTAGCAAAGTGGGCATTAGTAAACATCAACGATTGCTAGCATCTCACCACCTCAGCTCTCTGCAATCAAAAATGCACAGGAGAAATGTCAACTTTCTCAGATAACCACCACGCACACCGAACTCTCCAAAAGGACCATCCTTGGCCACACCATCTTACTGCTCCCTTTTGCCCCAAAGACAGCAGACAGCTGTCAACTCAACTACAAAACTGACAGCATGCGAGCTACCATCACCCGCATTCAGTTAGTACAAGGTTGTTTGGGCAAATCCAAGGTGAGACAAATCCATCTGACAGAAGACATCATCAGTGTCCTGATGAAGCACAAAGCTGTGGCCTTGCAGACTGAAATGGCAGCCTATAAGAACATCTCGTTTCAGCTGGGCTGCATGCCAGTATACCTCCATCCATAAACAGTGTGAACCACAGACCGCATAGCAATGAGGGAAATTATGTTTGTTTTGCCAAATTGAGGGAGTGCCATTTGAACATTATTTAAATGAGCGATGACTTTATCAAAACCCAAAGCAGGTTAACAAGCCTACTGTCACAAGCCTCTTAAGTCACGAATGAGTGCATTTTCAAAAGGTACAACATTTTTTAAAGAAAAAAAAAAATGTTTTAGTCTTAATTGCTATAAATGCAATTATGTGATTTCACATCAAAGAAAATCGCCCAATTATATCGATTATTACATAAAACAAATGTGTGCATTGTATGTGAGCAGAATATATCACAAACATTAACAAGCACCATGAAACAGGAACATATATACTGTATATAAAAAAATACATAGTTCTTGAGGAATAGCTTCTCAGACAAATATTTCCCATTTGATATTTCATAAAGGGCTTTCTAGAGGACCTCAAACACACACAACACAGGGCAGGCTTTCACACTCGCATTCTGATGGGCTTGACTGACTCATATGCTCAAGGACATACACCCCAGGCCTTTCCTGTGACCCCAGTTTCTTCCCAGCATGCAGTGGGTTGTGTGTGTATTTATGGGAGAAGAATACCCCCGGGTAAAGCTCCTTAATACCCCCGGTGCACATCTTACTCTCTGACCAGGACTGGCCAAAAACACACAGCCACTGGGAACTTATAAATATAGCTCTGACAGACAGTCTACCACACTCACATGCATACATACACATTTGTAATCAAGGCTGTGGTCCACTGAAGCAGAACAGCTGCTATTGTTACAAATAATGAAATAGCCCATACTTGAGCCAACATTATGGTCAACGGATCATTTTAATTACAACTCTCTCATCATTACTAAGCCTCGAGAACAGAGTTCTGTGGACCCAGACACTTTTGAGGGTGCTGTTATTGAAGTTATCCAGGGGTTAAAAACACACAAACACACACACACACACACACACACACACACACACAGGGTCAAGGGATTAAACTCCTAACTCATACTTGCCTATGCCTCAGCACGAGCTGATGAGATACATTAAAAGCCGCAGACTCAGAGGAGGAACACAAAGCCATGTCAGCAGCACAGCCCTCTCTTTTCAGCAGAGACAAGCCCTGTGCACTACTTCAGATGCCACAGCTCGAAATAGTGCTAAGGGCGCATCATCAAACACCACCAAAACATATGACCGCTGATCTGATCCTGAAATATAATTTAAGACATAAATGCCATGTGTTAGATGGAGCCATAGCAGAGAGATGAGTTCACTCCAATTGCTTATGGGGATAAGGCATCAAGTGTACACATTCACAGTGTCATAAAGATAATGATTTGCAAATATTGGGCCTACGTCACCCACTCTTTGCTTCTGCGCAAATGGCCTTGGGATAAGTGTACGTACTCAACTAATGAACACATTTTATAAAGGGACCAAGCCTGTGGAAATGTAAAACTGAAGCCATTACAGATACAAGGATAGGAGGCATGCATCATCATTCTCCTTTGAAAATAACTAATTGCTCATTTCTGGCCTCAATCTCTTACTTTCAGTCACAACATTGTATTCACTTGGCATGCAGCACTCTCATGACGGACCTTCGAGAAGGCTGTGGATCAAGCCTGAGTGGGTTTGGAAAACAGATGCATTTGGCTTAGATTTGCCCTGGTTTCAAAGGCAGGTATCAGACACATTGTGGGAAGTGTAACAAAGCTTTCTTCTGCTCTTTAGGTCAACGGATCTTGAGTTGTAGTTGTGCTGGCTTGAGGTTTTCCTCAGGAGACAGATTTGGGGATTTCTGACACATTTGCACACATTTATTTTGTCATTCACCACCTCCTCCTCCACCTCCTCCGCATGAGTAAAACAATCTGAGTTCACCAACCATGGAGCATTCCAGCCATGCTAATGCAGTAGGAGGCAGACACGCCTTCAGCCATACGAAAATTGAATTATCACTAATCCCCAAAAAGGTCACAGTGGCGTTTTGAGTCTGTGTCAAGAAACTGTGGGACTGGTAATGAGAAACAGACACACAGACAAACCCATGCGTGGCCCACTGCAGAACATGTGAACATGAGAAAACTCTCACAACATAGAGTTTAAGAACCTTTAGCATTAACATATGAATGTTTCTATGGATCCACACTAGCACTCCCATACGCAGTATCTCAACAACTATAACGACACCAGTGAAAGACTAACAGGTCTCTCTGGAGAATATAAGTTCATGGACTTTGTGTCAAGCGAGGTTTGTGTGAGCAAAGGCCCAAACATACAAATTACTTAAGATGGAAGCCGTCCTGGCCTGCTGCAATACCCCCTAGAGTTACTTACTGCAAAGTCTCAAAGCCAGTTGTTTAGAATGCCGTCCCACTCAGCAAATGTAGGACCCGAGAGGCTGACGATAACTTTGATTTACTGAATCTCCAGTGGCGGACAGGCCGTTCATGAGGAGAGACAGAATTGATGCCGGACATTTTTAACATGCCTTTATTATCTCCAGAGAGGTGGGGCAGGTAAAAAAGAGAGAGATAGAAAGAGAGAGAATGTTAGAGAGAGAAGGTGAATGTTAGACCCCTCTTCATTTCTTATTTTGAGGGATTAAAATAAGTAAGGTAGAGGGAACTACACTAAACTGATGAAAAGATCTCCATGTGTTGTCATGATGGACCACAGGCTGATAGTCAAGAGTCGAAACAGAGTCAAATGAAGTTGAAACGATGCTGGATATCTTCAGCTGAACACTATGCACTATAATTAGCTCCACTCAGTCATGAGGCAGGAGCAACCGCCTCTGTCGCACTGTTCCACTTACTATCTCCTGGCAAACTCCCAAAGCTTCCCACGCCCGCCTCGCACCCCACCCCCTCGCCTTCCCACCCAAACGGGACTCAAACACTCACCATTTCCTGGATGTAATGAATTTCCCACTATGAAATGCAACTCTGGTCTGCAGACCCAGTCAGCCATGGATGAAGGCACCAAGTGCATCCAGTGGACAGGGTGCAATATCAACAATTGTTAAAGCCAAGCTTGGGGGTATAGAGTGCATAACAGCCAGCTTCCACCATAGCGCCAGACTAGACCACCTAGCCAATCCCCACTGTAATGGGATGCCCTCGGTTCCAAATGCATACAAAATGGCTTAGCCCTTGCTGACTGGAGCATGATTGATCACCACTGCACCAGAGGCCCAGGCAGACAAATTAATCTGAATCAGAGTTATACATTCCCACTGTTCATCAGTTCCTCGATACAACTAAAAATCAGTTTAGACTTAATTAAACACATGAGTATATGTGCATTTGTGATGTGTAAATGAATTGCCTTGCTCAACGATATCCCTGTGGTATGAATTTGAGGTGGAATTCAGAATTCAAGGTGAACACATGTTGAAGTTGTGTCAAAGTTTCACTTAAAAACCAAAACGTGAGCAGTCTCCTCAGTGCCAGGTGAGGAGGGAAGGGAGGACACTGGAAACAAGTTCTTTCTCTCGCCTGGCCTCATTCCTGAAAATAGACATCACCTGCCACACTAGGCCGATGCAGCACTGCAAGCTCTCCTACGGAGCTCTGCAACTGCGACACAACCCAGCACAACACGCACTGCATCCAGATCACAGGCTTCTGGTGTGGGAGACTACAGGAATCTCTTGGGAAACAATTAGTACTGCGCACACACACACACACACACACTCACTCACTCACTCACACACACTCTCTCTCTCTCTCTCTCTCTCTCTCTCTCTCTCTGGGCTAATTGCTTTGTCGGCAGAAGTGCTGGCCCTCTACCCGGTCAGTGCACAACAATAAGGCCTGGCCATTCACATAAACACCAAAGAGACCCGGGGAAAGAGGCCATCCCTGATCAGTGAGGATGACAGTGGACAAAACAAGGAACTCAGCTGAACTGCAGAACAGGGAAAATCAGAAACCATACTCTAAATCATGTAGCACATCTGTTGACTAGTAAGCACCAGTGCATTCCAACAGCAAAACAGGGGATGAACCTGAAGTTGACCTCTGACAAGCAGTAAGGAAACAATCTTTATTTCTTCAGATTACTGTGGTGAAGAGTCGTCATTTGATTACATAACAATTCAATTGGCAATTACAATTACGTAGGCAATCACACATCTTAAATTACTGAGATATTACGGCGGAGAGATGATGAACCACTTTTAAAACAATGATCATGACTGATGTGATGAGAAACCAGCCTACATGGGCGAAGAACTACGCAGTTTCAAGTTCCGCCATAGTTTCAATCTAATTTGCTATGTACGACGTTCCTTCCCATGCTCCTCTGAAGTGTAACGATGTTAAGTGTGAGCTCCGTCTTGAAATAGCGCGGCTTGTGACAGAATGTCGAAGAGCTGAAAGCTGAAAACTCTGAATTGCAGTGGAGATGCAACGGTTCTTTTTCTCCTTTGGGACACAACTGATTCTCGAAAGAAGTCCCTCGTCTGGAAGACTTTACATTTCTCTGGTTCTAGACGTGACAAAGTAACACTTAACATCTATTTGTGAACAGTTTTTTTTTTTTGCCAAATGTAAAAATGTTGGTGCATGTTTCGTGTCTGCAGACTATATTTGACAGTGTCATTACGTGACTTTAAAGCCAACTCATGGGAATCGTCGAGTGCCCTGAGCCGCGTTACCACAGAGGCCATTAACGCCAAAGACAGTGCAGGTGCTTATTTGATTACATAATTAAGGTTACATGTATAGTCTGGAAAGGCTACAGCCGATCTTCCCTTTTCCCCCGAAGAAAACAGTTAGTTCGCACAAAACAAACACCTGCACGCCGGCTTTATAAAATCACGACCAAACTGGGTTCACCACTTGCCTAAATGTTACTTTAATACATAGACCACGCCTGAATCCCGGAGTGCTACACTGTACCGTTATCCCGTACCTGTGCTATAAACGTCCATGTTGCCATGGCGTATCAAGACTGAAGGGAAATATGCAAGATTCATCCTGGCTGTGGCTCAACACTGCAGATCAGGTCCAATCCAAGTCAACAGAAAAACAAACAACCAAAATGCGGATCGGATGGCCTATAGTTTAGGCTACGCGTAATAACACAATGTGACAATCGGTCAGGCTTAGGTGCCCATTCATTTTAGTTACCAAGCTTGAAAAACTACCGAAGATGCTATGAAGGCAGTTTTAGCTAGAACGTTAACATTATTGCTGCTGCTGTTGGGTCGTTCAGTCCATCTGCAGCTTTCACAGCACCTACAGCTTCTGGCTCATCCCATTCAAGCCTTAAACGTAAAGTGCTAAAATATTGTAATAGAACTTACCAGCGAAGGGACAGAGCAATCTTCACCGCAGAGACTGAAGGCTGAGGCTGGACGAGAACGCAATATCGCGCTGCAGAAATCCGCACCGTCTCTCTCTCTCCCTCCCTCTCTCTCTCCCGACCAACGGCAGCACTAGCAACTGCAGCCCAATTTTACAGAGGGGAGGAGAGTTCGCTTGATAACATATAGCAGTAACTTGGAGCAGGAAGACAAGCCTCTGCCTAAATGTCTAAACACTTGAATTATGTTTTGAATAAGGCAGAAAATTATATTTAAATGTTTGGAAATGATGGATCGCGTATCAGGTTGTGTGTTTACTAAGTGGTAAGTTATACTGGTACTTGTGCCGAGGGACGTTTCATTAATCAAACGAGATATGGGCCTATGAGGTTGAAATCGAATATGTGAGAAGAATACAGTCAGCATCTGTGTTGAAATGTTGAAGTCATTCATCATTCTATCCGGCAGTGGAGATACATAGCAAGATGCCGCTCAGTAACATAAACCTAGAATAGGCTACTCTGTAATTTTCAAAACAAGAAGTTCAGTATCATGCTATGTTTTCCAACCTTAAATCTACCATGGCTTAAAGGCTATGCACTATCCCTGTGCCATCTTGTATCATAAGAAATGAACCAACAGACAGTAGCCAATACTTTGTCTATTAATAAATCAGCAAGGATTTCATCATTCTCGTGGTATTTTCTTCGAAGTTACCTCAGCTATTCCTTTCATCCCATCCAAAAACTGCTTGAGTGATTTGCCAAAGGTTTGATTTACCACTGAAAGGAAAATCCCTTTAATATGTAGGTTCCTGCAGAGGTACAGCTGCTGGGACCTGAAAGCCTGCTGTGTTGGGCGAAACAACAAAGCAACAGCACTGGTATCAGCTGGAACCAGGTCTTATTGTTATCTCCACAGAGAAACAGGTTGGTGATGCGTTTGCTCCACGCACCCTGGATTCATACTGACAGGCATTATATCCACACAGATCAGACTCTCAAAGCAAAATTGCTTGGTACCCATTTTCAATGTTCACCTGATAGCCAGTACATTGTGAGTACTGTTTATAGGTAACAATGATGCAACAGTGAGGTATTGCATTTATTTAAGTAACCTTCTCTGATCTGATAGCAGTTTATTCAAATATGTACAGCTCATTGACTTGATACTCAGACTAAGTCAGTGTCTCACAAAAAGATACTTTCTTGGGTATAGTTTAAATTGATTTTACGAATGAAATCGAGATTCAGTAACATCTGTCACATGGCCTGCTTAAATTCTGTACCAGGGGACCTCACTTATTCAGAAATGTAGACTGTCACTGAGTAATGACACATACAAATACTGAGTAGACGAGACAGGCTTGAGGTAGGCCTACTGATGTTTGGCAAGGGAACCATGTCAGAATGTTAAAGACAGTGACTGTATGAATATTATCCAATACAACTTGAAACTACAGTTTTTTCACTGCATGGTCATGTTTGTTTTGGGATGAGAGCTTCTGGAAAAGGAGAGAGGTCAACTTGTTGCAGTAGACTTGTCCAAGTAGCTAAACGTCAGTTAGGAGGCATGGAGGCCTTTTTCTTCTGAAGAGCTGAAGGAGATCCAGAGAGAAGTAAGTGAATAATTCAGTCTTTACTAATGTAAAGGCTCCTCAGCATGATGACATTTGAACATAAAATAATATAGATATTGAATAATATAAATGTAAAGATACAATCAACATGCCAAATGTATTATCTGTTGGTCTATCAATCATAGGTTTGTCTTTAAAGAACATCATGACATTTTTCCCAAGGAAAGAATACATGCTGCTAGCTACTGCCAACAAAAAGCATCTTGTTTGAATTGAATCAATAAAAACAAAAACAAGGCTAATTGTTTGTCCCTGTACTCCTCTTGACATCACTAACATCCACCTACTACCACGAAACATGCTTACGAATCTGCTCTTTTGCCACTTGACAGTTTGAGTTCTTTCACAACTCTTTTGGTTGCTTGGCAACGGCCCTCTTTGAGAACATACTCCAGGTAAAAAGCTGTGGGTGGCAAGCCTGCCTCACTGTATGCAAATACATGTGCAAAGGTGACCGCAGAGAGTGCAGTTATAGATGATCACAGTGTGCATGTAGTGGAGGTTGGAATGAAAAATTGAATCTGATCATCAGAGGGCTGCTAACACAAGTGAAAAACATGTAGCTGAAATATATCAATATGCATCCTTATTCAGGCTTAGCGTGAAAAAGTAAAAGACAATTAACTCCATTGCTTTGACACTCCAAATGGTCTTTTTGAAATCTCTTTGACATAAGGTGTCTCCCTAAGAGTGGTTTGGATGCTTGCTTCTCCCCAATGGTGAGAGACAGAGACAGAAAGAGAGGGGACTTTCAGCGTCCCACTGGTCGTGTGAGACTTCGATCTCTCATGTGCGTGCACTGTAAAGCCCCTTTGTGCCGGGCAGTAGGACAGCCATGGCCAAATGAAAAAGGCATCTGTGGGCTTTGTTCTTCCCAGCCCCTTAGACAAAGTCTGAACAGTGTGGTTACCATGGACACTGGTAACAGTCCCTCTCACTGTTACCGTGGAACTTGGCGATGAGATGAGGAGGAGGAGGGAGGTTGAGGGGAAGTGATTCCATGCCTGATTTCAGACGCTCTGCATCTCTGACTGAATGGAGTAGGCGGGCCGAGTTCAGATGGGCTCTCTCTCTCACTCTCTTTCTCTCTCACACACTCTGATACATGCACTCATTTGATCTCTCCATCTCTGTCAATCCATCTCTTTTTCTATCTCTCTTTCTCGCACACACACACACAGATGTTCTCTCCATCCTTCAATCTGTCTCCTCCCAAGGCCTGGCTGTTATCCAGAGATCACTGGCAGTGGCAGGTGAATGCATTCACTGTGAGGTGTGGAGGCGGTGGCAGAGGCAGGGAATGCAGCCCTACATGTGCGGGTCATCTGGATGCCTTGGCTGGGAGTTGAAAGGCTCCGGCGCAGCAGGAGACGTGATGACCTGTCTTTTCAGTCAGCACAAATCATGCATTTACCATCAGCATCCTCATGTGCAGGGAGTCTTCTCTGACCAAGAGCAATTTGGAGTTATTGGGAGGTATTGGGAGATTTTCCATGAGGGGGCGGTGTGATTTTCTAAGTAGAATGAATTGTATTGGTATTAAGACATATGCATTCTGGCATGGCAAGCAGGGAGGACCTTTGACCTGTTCAAAAGAGTGGGCTTCTAACCATAAAATGGCTCACAAAAAGAAAAAAAGGAGGAGGGAAGAAAAGACAACACACCCACAGGATAACGTGTATCTTCCCTCTAAGGGAAGTTGATTGTTATTTTTCTGGCATCAGAAATGTGACAATGTCTTATCAGTACAGACCTTCTGGATCCTTCTCTGTGGCACTGCAGTCATCAACTGAACCATCAACATCAAAGCATAAACTTCGGAGAGTGAGTATCAGTTGTGGAGCAGAAATTGTCTCACGCAAGCAGACATTCCCAAACAAGCATGGCTGCATAGCCACTGAGGTTTTCCATCTGTAACCTAGACACCTCCGAAGAAATGTTACCCTTTCCATCCAGTGATGGATGTGTCTGAGTATGGGTGTGCTACACCTCCTTCCCCATCCCACAGTATAGCTTTTCACTTTTATCTGTGCTGTCTGGTCCAGCAGTTTAATGCATAGTCGTAGTAGGGCCACTGGTTCTAAAAAAAGTGGCTTCTCATTCGCCTGGTAACTCAGCCGATTGGTTTTAAAAAAACGTCAGAAAGACAATGGAAGTGGGCGCCAGTCAATGGGATTCGTGAAGGTTACATAACCGAGGCAGCGTTGGCATTTTCGCTTGGAGGATGGCTAGTCGTGTATGGCCTTTTCTTCACAGGGGATAAATATCCCGTGTGGAGTTTGGCTCTGGCCCCGGGGTCGGTGGGGCTCGTCCTGTGTGGTGGTGGGTGGAGTGGTCCGTACTGGGAGAGGGCTCCTGTTGGCATGGGAACTCAGCTCAGGCGTGAAGAGGACGGGAAGGACCTCCCTCCCCCTCTCATTCAGACACGAACATGCCATCAGCACCACCACACTCACACAGAGCTACACATGCATCGATATTAAAACTATCCAATGGGGTTTTTATTGAAACTTATGCAACAGATAATAGTCAAATGTATTTATTTCTGATTCGACAAGAGACATTCCATGAGTGGGGATATCCTACACCAACCCTGTGCTCGAATGCTTTTTATACATTTAACCATTAAATATTGTCACATCAACATTTAATTCAACTTGTATGCAGTGGGCAGTATTCGTTGCTTGGCAACACTTAATGCCCAACGCTAAACAATTTTTGGGAGCAGAGAATGAATAAAAGATTCAGCCTTACGGCCCAATCAGAACCATGGGGATATCCTTTATTGCTTAAATCTGTAATGGATTACAGGAGTTATGAAGTTTGATTTGCTTACCTCTCTGCTCACGATGAGGCTGATGGCAAACGTTAAAGTGGATAATGTGAGTGAACCGGAGGCAGTTCCGTTGTGTTGGTCAGAACTGTTCAGAGAACAGTTGAGGGTATTAACAGAGGTAACAAGCTGAGTGTATGTATGTGTGTGCGTGTGCGTGTGCGTGTGCGTTTGTATGTGTGCAGTCCACTATAAAGGTTAAGTGGTCGTCTGTGTGGTCCTGACAGTGACAGTAAACGTACCCATTCCCCCAGCCTCATTGTCAAGTGCAGGATATAGGATTAGCCTGTCAAGCAGCTCACTTTAAGTGTTCCTGTGATCCTCCTGGTCAAAGATCCCCTTTTCTCCCTCAACGCCCACACAGGCATAGCTCACATCAACATTATACAACAGTCAAGGACACACACAGAGTCCTAATTATGGGATAAGAGGCTACTCTTTGTACCTCTCCAGCCAGTGCAAACATGCTAAGCTTTCAAAATGACTTAAGAAGAAAAGGTAAAACCAACAAAATGGCTTCAAAGACAGACATACAAACAGGAGATCCATGACAGCCGCTGGCTTTCACAGAACCATCCACTTTAACTGGGCTGCAATGTGAAGTTTTTAAGTGAGATAAATGAGTGTCCCACAGACTAGTAACCTTCTTCAGACTCATGTGAGATGACCTGGTGCAACCTCAGCTGCCTGGCCGTCGTCATAGTCACCTCCCCAGGAAGTGTTCCTGACGCTTTCTCCATTCCCCCCTGCTGCAGTTGCCTCCGCTCCAGACCTTAAGCCCAGGCACTAATCACATCTCTCTGGCAGCTAAGAGGATTGTGCTCTGCCAACACGCAGATTTGCCCCACTGCCTGCTGGGAGGAGCTGCGAGGACTGAGGGTCACATGACCCCTGCTGCCCTGGGGAGCGACGGGCAGAGGTGCTGGTCGCAGCGGCTGCCCGGCATTCCCATACTGGGTAAGGGTGTGGGCTGAGGAAGTTCAGGGACAGTGCATGGGGTCAGAGCAGAGAGGTGCCAACACAGATGCCACACTAAGCCCGGGTACAACACTCTGGGACTTTAAGGGAAATACAGGATAAATATAATGAACACAGTGCCATTCAGAGGATGAGGATAATATGGGGGGTTGGGCGGAGGGATTATGATACATGTAATGCATTGTGCTGCAGTGTGCGATGGGTATTACAGCATCTTTACACATAGATGATTTCAGAGCCTTCCTCTCAGAGACAATGTCAAACGAGTCACTCTGCAGAACTAATCGCAGGGAACTCAAAACATTTGTTGATTTTTTTGTGTGCACAGGAAAAATGTGGCCATTTTCTACTCTTCCTGGTCGACTTCATGGAGTGTGGAATGGATACCATGGAAACTGTGGGCTGAAAGCTGGAGGGGTTCTGGACAAATCTGCCGTCCATCTTGTGTCTGTCTGCAACTGAGAGCCCACTGAGTTTACATCTGCTGCTTCGGAGGAGTCAAATGTATCCCTGCAGGACACAGAGCTCAATCAACAGTGTAACAATACAGAGGCATACAACTGGGCACAAACCACAACTCACAAACATGCAACTTCACCAGAACTTTAATGAGATGATTTAATGAAATGATGTCACAGTGTAAAACAGAATCCAACCCGTTTGTGCATTCCACTGAATATCTACAAAATAAGACACACAATTATTAAGATGTTAATGTTCATTAGAGGGTACAAAATAATGTCACTATTTTTTTAGGACTGTACAGATCCATTTAACAACACTGATTAAATGAAGTGGTAATGAACAGAGCCTGGGGCTTTCAGTGTTTCATAAAATAGTGAAGTCTCTCAGAAGCGTGTTTTGAAGCCAGACAGCTCCAGTTGAGGGATGTCCCTTTCTTTGGTGAAGACGGCACGGCTGATGCGACTGCTGGGGCTTCCCTCCTTACTCAGCCAGACCTTCCTGTGGAGAAAAGACCCAGGCTGCTCGGTCATGTACTACACTACCTACAATTCAGCAGTAAGATACTCATAGATGCTACACCGTCATCAGTCAATTTGGATTCTTTTTTTACCCGAGTTGGCACATACTTGTCATTGTATTCAGTGTTGAACTACTGGTGGTTCTTGCAGCGCTATCAAAGTACTTGAAAATCGAATGTTGCAATGCAATTACAAAGAGCTGCAGCGATTGGTTGTTTCATTAAATGTTTTGAAAGCAAAATTGTTGAACAAATTCTTTGCAGGCAACTTCTGAGGATTCAGGTTAAGGTTCATGTTCTGTGACATATACTGTGTGCGGACACAAATGCTACGTTGTATGACTAGACACAGTTTGCCTTCTTTCAAAATACTGTGTACATTTTTGGGAGTTTTCACCATTTACAACATTTTACAGATTGACACGTATGCCAAGTATGCAGGAGAGGTATTACTGGCTAATTTGAAACCATTAGACATCTTTAAAACCTCAAATTGAGTAAAATTCGAAGAGCATTTGAAAACCTGGGAACTCGCATTCCATCTCCAAAATTAGCATCCCTCAAATGAACCATTTGCAAGGAATCCTGAGGTCCTGAAGTGGTTTTTCTCTTGAGAATGTAACTTTTTTCCCCTTTCATAACGCCACGACCAGGCCACACAAGGCCCTCCAGATGGCCAGAATGAATACTTGCTTTCTAAAACAGATGGCTGTCCTGCAGCATTAGTTCAATCTGGTTTATTTTGGGTATAAACTTTATAAGGAGAAACAAAAGAACCCATCAGGACTACAGAAGTCAACTTGTTATATTACGGAACATCCCAAGAATATTGAATAAAGCAAACAGCACAATACCAAATTTAAATAATCACAGGCGTAATATCACTTTTTAACTAACAGCCCTTTTTGTGAGTTGTCATTCAAGTGAGCTGGATTCCAGGGGATCTGACATAATGTGGAATAATGGAGGGCTGTTAAGTGTGTGTACTGCAGGCTTGTACACACTGCAGGCTCCTGGAGAGAAGCAAAGTAAGACCTAAGAAGCAGCACACTAGTATATCTGTGCCTCATATGAGCGTCTGTGCTAAAATGCCCAGTTCTTGGAGAGAATGGTGCCCCTTTAACTCCTGCAGCTGGACCTTCACCAGAGTTTGCAATCAAATCTGCCACAGCCATCATGTGACAAACAGCTGGAGGCAGGAGCCGTGTTGCCTCCACCCTGCCTCCAGCCCAGTGTGGGGGTGGGCGGGTGAGGGTAAGGGTGAGTGGGGTCACACTGCCTGTCAGCAGCATGTAGGTCAGCCAGGACCTGAGCCGGCTTCTGTGCCTGCGCCTGTGTGCCTGTGTGCCTGGACGATTACGGCCGGGGCGTAGATTATCGCAACCTCAGAGGATCAGCTCCTCCACATGTGGCTGTCCACAGAAGCAAGGCCTGATGGGAATTCAGTGTCATGCCTCTGATTGACAGCTGCAGGGGTCGAGCGAAACCGAAGCAGAAGAGGATGTCGCCTTTTGCCAGGGCGACGACTCCATCTACTGCCCACCCGTGCCCTGCGTTGCGGCCAGGCCCAGTGAGTCTGGAGATTCAGCAGCAATTTAAGAGCTTAGTGATGTCACACAGAGCAGCACAGGCGTGCTAATCCCCTTTTATTCTCATCTTGTAAATAAAGTGCTAGTAAGAAGAAAGCTCTGCATCAATAAAAATCGTTTTAAATCTTATGCACTAAGAGTATAGCATGCACGGTTTAAGGCAGTAGCGTGCAACCCTCCCAAATTGAGGATGAGAAATACCACTCATGCTTGGACTGGACCTTTAGAGAAAGGATACATAAATGAGTTAGCCCAAGTTAAAAGCACATGACTGCAAACTGATTGGATAAGCACATGAAAAGAAGGATTGTGTGTGTGTGTTTGAGAGTGAGAGTGAGAGAGAGAGAGACAGAACCAATGTGTGAGTGAGTGAGTGATATAATGTGTAACGTAATATCCATATAAGCATGTCCATCCAGTGGGAAGAAATGTGTTTGCATGTTTCTATGTGAGTGTGTGTGTGTGTGTGTGTTTGTTTGTGTAACTGTGTGCATGTGTGTAAATCTGTGCATGAGTATGTGTACGGATTGTGCTAAGCATCGATTAATCCAAGTTTCAAGTGTAAACACCCACACGATTCCACCCACCTACTCATGATCGTAGGAAGTGTGAGCGTTATCAAAGGGAGCCGTGTTTGTGTGTGTGTGTGTGTGTGTGTGTGTGTGTGTGTGTGAGCATAGTGAAGAAGCAGAAACCTGGCAACGCGTCACTACGGCACCATTTCTTTTTTGTGAGAGCACTACACCACTCCACATAGCATTTAAGGCTCAATACCATGCACCGAAGCACACAGTTTGGATCACAGCATGACAAGCACCCCATACTGCTCTGAGACCAGGGGCAGACAGACAAAGCCCTCTAGTAGGGTGGGCACCCCTGCGACTCCCAAACAATTATTAAAGCAGCATGACGGCTGCATGGAGTTGGGATGCAGTGCATTAGAGAGCCAGTGTGGCCCAGTGCATAGATGATCTTGCTGCATTACCACACACACGTACACACGCGTACACACACACACACACACACACACACACACACACACACACACTTAGGACATGGCTAAGAGGGATTACAGGACAGACTCCAGGCCATCTGCGCCACAGAGCCCAACAGGCTAGCCACACACACACACACACACACACACACACACGCACACTTCTCAACCACTCTTTACCAACTGCTGTCCTCCCTTCTTCCCTATCTTTCTCTTGGCCCTAACACACCAATCAGCTTCCTCTCCTCTCCTCTTTTCTCTTATCTCTTCCTCCATCCCTCACTTCAAATATCGGCTCTTTTCCCTCATTCCTTGTTTTGTTCGTGCATCGTTTCTTACTGTTTTTTTTTGGGTCATCCATTAAATCTCTATACAGCTTGCCTTCCCTCCCTGTCTCATCTCTCTCTCTATCTCTTTCTCTCTCAGCCTGTCAATGTGTCTCTCCTTCCTCCGCCTGCTGTGTTGCCTGAGTGTGATGTGGGTCAGGGGGCTCCTGGGAGAGTGGCGGTGCTAAAATAGAGTCGTGTGGGCAGCAGGTCGCCTCCCTCAGTGCGGCAGGCAGCAAACCCAGAAAACTCACAAATCAGCCCCCCGAGCGATACCACTACTGCCAAGAAACACGCATGCTTCTGAGAGGGATAGAGAGAGAGAGAGAATCATTCTTACTGCTTATGGCATAACATAGACTCCTCTTTCCCATCATTAACACTGACCTCTTTGACATGTATGTGTCTGTGGTGTGTGTGTTAATTACCCGGGCAGGCAAATGGAATTAATGCCACCGGCTAGGTACGTAATGAAGGCATAAATACACCTGTAAGTGTTTCAGAGACTGCTCACTGACTGAGGCAAATTACCTCCTCATGTGTGGAGCTGTTGGCTCTACAAACATAGTTCCTGATTGCATATGGAATTGTAACAAAATGTGTTTATCTTGAAAGTATAATACTACCTACCAGGAAAGTGTACCCTACAAACTCACAATACACACCCAGAGTAAGTTACCTGAACACAAATACTAAATACTGGTATCCCACTATTCCCACATACAAATGAAGAAGCTTATACAGAAGCCTTCACTGGCCTCTTGATACATCTTGACTGTACTGAACATTCAAGATAACTTCAATGCAATGCTGTTTGCTTAAATGGACATAATGCGACAAGACATACCCTTAAATCAACCCAAAACAGCATTTGAGTTATGGGATCATTAAAAATGAATCACTCATAGGCAAATGATAGGTGGTGATGGCCTCAAGTGAAAAGCAGAATACATATCAGTAGACTAAGAGCAGAAAAAACATGAAAGTGAAAAATGCTTAACAACTATCCCCACCAGGTCTGCCCCATGTATAATGGCATTAGTTGCTTGAAATAGTGTCCTCATTGCCGGGAAAAATCACAACTACTGTGACGGCCCTGGAGTCTCCCCTGTCAGGTCACTCTGTGTGGAAGGCGGCCTTTGTTCTAAGAAAGTCTGTAAATGTAATCTTGGGCATTTTCATGAGGGCCTCCTTTCTTTTTCCTCTCCAGTGCGGAGGGTTATAACTCCCATGCTAACCGGTGAAGCCAAAATAAACCCATATATAGATATGTGATATATGAGAGTCAGTGCAGACACGCATGCATACTATATTGAAACACATAAATATTAATGAGCGGTAATGGGTTCATGTCATGGGCACTTCATATGGGTTTTGTGGAAGTTGGAAGCAACAGCAAGTGCAACAGCAAGTGCAACACATTGCACCCCAAAATGAACACATGCCTGTTTGAGCAGCACACTGGCCCTACACTGCAGCTGAATGTGGCACAGAAGGTTATCTACTTTTAATATCCCATAAATCATCTGGGCGCAGGAGGAGGACTAGCAAATGCATCTGAAGAGGGAACTAAGCTAGAATGCAACCCTTAGGACAGCAACAGCGGATATCACAAGGACATCTCAAATTATTTAAAATTTGTAAACGTGAATATAGACTTTTTAGATACCACTGTCTTTTTACCGTTACTGTGCCACATTAGAATCCACAAAAACTCACAAATCAGCCCCCCGAGCGATACCACTACTGCCAAGAAACACGCATGCTTCTGAGAGGGATAGAGAGAGAGAGAGAATCATTCTTACTGCTTATGGCATAACATAGACTCCTCTTTCCCATCATTAACACTGACCTCTTTGACATGTATGTGTCTGTGGTGTGTGTGTTAATTACCCGGGCAGGCAAATGGAATTAATGCCACCGGCTAGGTACGTAATGAAGGCATAAATACACCTGTAAGTGTTTCAGAGACTGCTCACTGACTGAGGCAAATTACCTCCTCATGTGTGGAGCTGTTGGCTCTACAAACATAGTTCCTGATTGCATATGGAATTGTAACAAAATGTGTTTATCTTGAAAGTATAATACTACCTACCAGGAAAGTGTACCCTACAAACTCACAATACACACCCAGAGTAAGTTACCTGAACACAAATACTAAATACTGGTATCCCACTATTCCCACATACAAATGAAGAAGCTTATACAGAAGCCTTCACTGGCCTCTTGATACATCTTGACTGTACTGAACATTCAAGATAACTTCAATGCAATGCTGTTTGCTTAAATGGACATAATGCGACAAGACATACCCTTAAATCAACCCAAAACAGCATTTGAGTTATGGGATCATTAAAAATGAATCACTCATAGGCAAATGATAGGTGGTGATGGCCTCAAGTGAAAAGCAGAATACATATCAGTAGACTAAGAGCAGAAAAAACATGAAAGTGAAAAATGCTTAACAACTATCCCCACCAGGTCTGCCCCATGTATAATGGCATTAGTTGCTTGAAATAGTGTCCTCATTGCCGGGAAAAATCACAACTACTGTGACGGCCCTGGAGTCTCCCCTGTCAGGTCACTCTGTGTGGAAGGCGGCCTTTGTTCTAAGAAAGTCTGTAAATGTAATCTTGGGCATTTTCATGAGGGCCTCCTTTCTTTTTCCTCTCCAGTGCGGAGGGTTATAACTCCCATGCTAACCGGTGAAGCCAAAATAAACCCATATATAGATATGTGATATATGAGAGTCAGTGCAGACACGCATGCATACTATATTGAAACACATAAATATTAATGAGCGGTAATGGGTTCATGTCATGGGCACTTCATATGGGTTTTGTGGAAGTTGGAAGCAACAGCAAGTGCAACAGCAAGTGCAACACATTGCACCCCAAAATGAACACATGCCTGTTTGAGCAGCACACTGGCCCTACACTGCAGCTGAATGTGGCACAGAAGGTTATCTACTTTTAATATCCCATAAATCATCTGGGCGCAGGAGGAGGACTAGCAAATGCATCTGAAGAGGGAACTAAGCTAGAATGCAACCCTTAGGACAGCAACAGCGGATATCACAAGGACATCTCAAATTATTTAAAATTTGTAAACGTGAATATAGACTTTTTAGATACCACTGTCTTTTTACCGTTACTGTGCCACATTAGAATCCACAAAATCACAAACATGGTTTCAGAATGACAGGCGGTGTCAGAGCGCAAACGTTACAGTTCATTTAAAACAGTCAAACCATCTTAGCCAAGCCTCCCTGTTTTGCATGAGCTTACTGGCTATCTTAATATCAAAAAGGCAAACACTGCATACCATCCAGCACTGTGCATTTAATGTGAGTGACACTGTTTACCATCCAGCAGCATACCTTTACTGTGAGTGACACTAACATCCAGTACCATACATTTACTGTGGGAGTGACCTGCAAGACCTGCTGTACTGTGTAAAACCTGTGTAAAACCCACTTGTGTGTGGCTTGCATCCTCCCTCTGTTTAGTGGTTTGGCCTTATGTCAGATACTCAGATCCCCCTGTCTATCACCTGATGGTGCCTCAAGGACTTCAATGTATGCAGCAGCTCTGATGTCATCTAATGGAGTCCACTCCGATGACATCATCACATCTGTGGGTGAGATGTGCCCAGGGGATGTGGGCAGAAGCCTCCCCTCTCATAGATCACCCAGCAGAAACCCTCTCGGCTGAAACGTTCTCAGGGGTGAATACGAGCCGTTTTGGCATCGCCGACAGAGCTGGCTGATGCATTACCCAGATGAATGTGCCATAAAAAAGTCAGTCTTCAGACAGGAGATAGGATGATGCAACATCAGAGACAGAAGCAATGACGCCAGACTGTAACTCTCATAATGACAGAACAGACTGGACAGAGTAACCATGACGGGAAGACTTACTAAGACTTACAGCCAGCCTCTGATTAAGGCTAAAGGAGCACTGAAGATGAAAACTAATATGCAGGCATATGACTGTACATAGATAATAACTCAATAGTCTGGTGTTAAATTGTTGAGGGTGAGGTGGGCTTTAATGTTGATACACCGTCTTTTTACCCGTTTGGGTGGAAAGATGTACAGATGATAGTAAAGACTGCCACCTGCTGGTCTAAAGTGGATATTAAACCCTTGTGTGTTGGTGAATTCAACATCTCTCACTACAGTAATCGCTTTGCAGACAAAATAACACAGTATTAAGGTGGGGATGAAGATTCATTAGGATACATTTCCCAAAAAAAAGTAAGATGCACACCAACATTAACACGTTTCTAGCCCTGGCTAAAACACAACACAGGTCTCACCTGCAATACAACACCAGGACTATGGCAATGGACTCCTTATGGAGATAGAAAGGCATGTTGGTGGTGAATTAATGTTTATTTATAATATCAATGAATGGCTAGAAGGTGCTCAACTCAGTATTGTATATTGGTAATAATGCACAACTTGAACTAACAACTCTCTCTCACAAACAATTACGAACTGCATTACATTGCCAGAACTCTCAAACTATCAAAGAGTGGGAAAGACTCACATCTCTATGATCTTGTCTTTGGGTCCTTGGACCTGTCCCACCACTGTCCCTTTATTGGTGTTCTTCACCCAGCCAACACAACCCAGGCTAAGACCCTCCTTCTCTGTGTACTGAGCTCACAAAACACACACACACACACACACACACACACACACAAACACAGAGAGAGAGAGAGAGAGAGAGAAAGAAAGAGGAAAAAAGAACACGAGAATAAGCACATTTACTTTACAATAAGAGAAATGATTAAATTAAAATACAGAAAGTGTGTTTCAGCGGTAAGCCACTTACCATTCGGAAACAAACACCTAAATAAAAAATAATACATATTGTTGTGATTTGTCATCAAAATACAACCATTCACAACAGAAGTTGTTTGTGTTCATATGAGAATTGAGTACAAAAGAACAGTAAAACATTCTATATAGAGTCTAATGACCAGAAGGGTTATGAACAGCATGCAAACTCAACATTTATAAAATATCAACCCAATGCAGATATTCTGGTCCTTTACTTTATTTTATGCAAGCAACTCTGTATGTTTGCATGACACGGACAAGGAACAAGCATGCTGCATGTTTAAATGTTGAAGTGAGATCATTACTCATTTACAAATAGGGGGACATCAGTAGAACCTCAAACAGTATCATGACCTATCCGGCTGCATACTTTTCTAGGCTGTATACTTCTCTAAGACTTTATTTATAGCGCCTGCAAAGCTGGCTGCCATTTACACATTATAATCTGTGCATTCCACAAGTGCTGCTGCTCATGAGAAGCCTACATAGCCTTACCTTGAACATAGCCGTGTATCTCAAAATCTACGGAGCACAGACCTGAAGACATCGTGAGCTGTGGAAAAGCCTGCAGGGGCTGAGAGGGGTGTGTATCCAGTTACAGCTGCCACTGGATGGGCTGCGAGCTATTTTTAAGAGAAATGTACGCCATCAAGAAACCAATGATCCACTTTGGCAAACCGTACAACCAAGATGATACAGCAGCTTTTTTATATTATAAATCTGTGCTTAAGGTTATGTGAAACAGATGGCGTTTCGCATGGGAAAACATAACCTCAGAACCAGCTGGTCATTGACACTGTCTGATCAACTCTTTTATAAAGATACTGTAGGCCTATATAATGTGCTTTTTGTGTTTCTGTATTGCAAATTAGCATGTTGACACTAAAGTATGGCACTGCATGTGAGTTTTAAAGAGAAAGAAGCACCATCCAGAGATGCATGTCAGGAAGAGCATAGGAAAAACAACCTAGTGTCTAGTTAAGGGGTGTCTGGTGTACCAGTGACACAGCAAATGGTCTTTGAGGCTCACCCTGCTCATTGTCCTTTTTATAATGACTGTGTAGCTGTACATTATTCTCTTATGATTAAATTATTACGCAGGTACCTACCATAACACAACAATAATTGAGACCATTTATAATTCTATGTTACCATCAATGCTATCTACACAATCTTTTGACACTGAAAAGCTGGCAGCAAAGAGAAAATGCTTAGCTTTCGTTGTCAAGTTATCAAAGTTTAACTAACCAACTAATCAATATCCATGTAAGTTTGTATAAAGCCTCTCACCAAAAATAAAATGATGACACTAAATGTCCACTAGAGGGTGTGAAGTATTTTGAAGAGGGCAGGCAGACAACTTTATTGCTAGAAAGCTAGAAATGCTTCAGTTTTCATTCATTAATTAAATTATAAAGTAATTCACTCATTTATTCTCTTTCATCTATTCGCTTTTTTAAATTTGTTGTATTACAGTGTCACAAGAGCCAATTTAACTCAAACCTATCTAACCAAGTTAGCCCCCCCAATTAACACTGGCTGTGTTTGTTGCATAGCTAAAATAATAGTACCCCATTCTAGCTTTTAGCCCTTTCAAGCTTTGAAAATGATTGGCCCTCAAAAAATTGGATGATGCCATACAGGTGTTTGACTTGGTTCCCAAGACCAATGCCTTGCAGGAATCAGACCATGCCTGATAGCTAGATGAGGCAGTTCAGCGGGAACACATTTAATAACAAATATTCAGCAAATGCAAACAAAGAAATGCAATATATTTACAATAATTGACATACTGAAATAAGCTAATATGGCAATGATGAAATTATTTTTCTTTTTATAGAGCTAAACACTGTCACATAGTTGTACTGTTGTACTGTACACGTGCCTGTTAAAGGGTCAGAGGCTCCACTGGGTATGCTGTAGCCATTTTACCGTGCCAGTCTCCACTCCTTCCTCTCTGTTTCTCGTCTCCATCTGCTCACTGTTTACTGCTGGGTGCTGAGTTTTAAGCCAAGGCCCTGATGGAGAAGACTAGTGAGGTCAGACTCCCCAGACCTCAAGGTTCAGCTTGGACAGACAATCAGGGAAATAGCACGTGCCCAGAGCAGAGGAGTAGACATCGCCACTGACAAGCTGGCAACACTATCTAATCCATGGAGGATTACACTCATAGGGAGCATGCTCTGTCACCACACACCCACACACCCACACACACATGCGAGCACATGCACACACAAACACAGATACACAAGTATACACTCACGGGCACATGCACACAAATAAACACAGAAAGCACAGACTCAAACACACACGCACACACAGACCGCCGCATGCACCAACGCACTCAAGCTCACTTCATCATCACCACATGCATGCACACACTCACATGGACACACACACTAAAGCACCACCATATGCATGAATGCATGCAAGCGCAAGCACACACACACACACACACACACACACACACAGTCATGTACACACACTATACACACACAGCTAGTCAGTTATTCAGTTCACCTGATGCACTAACGCATGTGCTTCCCTGGAGGCAGAAATTAGTGAGGTTCAACGGCTCCCAAAAATAATGCTCAAATTCCTCCTCTTCCCTCCAGAGTCACGTCTCATTAAAGGCCCTTTATTCGAGCTGGACAGAGAGCTTTGCAAAAATCCTCCACTAAAATGTCTCATTTGTTTTTCAATCAGCGGATGTTTGGCACGGAGTCCTTCTTGCCTAACGAAGCGTCGTTGAAAACAGCTATAATTATAGTTAATGAATATGAGCATGTTGTTAATAAATAAATATAATTTGGGTTTGAAATTAGGAACCTGGCCTGAGTCCAAGTGCAAAGAATTTGATGTGGTCAGATTACATAAGTAATATTAGAGTGAGACACCCAATGTTTCAGCTCCAGTAGTTCGGCAGGGATCCTGGGTGGCTCTGAGTTACTAAACTGACACAGCTGTAAAGGGCATCGCTGCCGCTCTCAGCATCTGCTGGGATTCAGCTCTGGGGAGGCACAGACGTCTCTCAACAACAGTCCTGAGTCTGCAGCACACCAAACATGCCGACGGGACGGACTAATACACAAATATGTGACAACACACGGAACATAAAAACAAACACAGAGGCACAACGTGGACATAAACATGGAGACTTGTGCCAACACATGGAGGAGGAGATGCTTCATCACGCACACTGTTCCCCTCAGTCTTGTTCTCTCTACACCTGCTACCCCCAACACCCCTCTCCCCACACACACACACAAACACACAGACACACAGACACACACACACACACACACACACACACACACACACACACACACACACACACACTCACACACACACACACACACTCACACACACGGTTAGAAGGATGCCAGCTGGGAATCTTATGTGTTATGTGTGTTGACTTGCACAAAGGAAATACTGTGGAACATAAACAGTCTATTGGAATGTGGATCATTAACAGCCACACCCCCCTCCTCCCCTCCAAGCCTCCAACATCTCCAACTGTCCCCTCATGACACTGAGATGACAACTATTTTACAAACTTGCTAAATTGGGAATTGTTGGAAAACGAGACAGAGATGGAGTGGTGATATAATCTCGTCTCTGCCGCTGTTCACACATGACTGACTTTTCTGTTTGGTGAAGCGGCGTCTCAGCGAGTCTGGGCTGGGCTGGGCCGGGCCTGGGTTTTTAGGTCGCTGTGTTCTCTTGGTGTCTGTGAAACATGTCGAGTGTTGTTTGGCAAGCGGGGCCGGCAATGGCGGCGATGCCGGGGCGATCCCTCGGGCCTCGTCAGGCCTGTGTTCGCCACGTGGATCAGAGAGGCGTGCATCTCCGCTGAGCTGCTGGCCAACACGTCGGCCTCTGCTAGCGAAATATCACAGATGCCCCCACACACAGATATACTCACACACACAAACACACACACACACACACACACACACACACACACACTCACACACACACACACACACACACACACAAACACATCTGCAGGCACTCGCGTACACACAGACTTACACTCAAGTACAAAAACATGTAAACACAGAAACATGTAAACAAAAACAGACACTGACACAATTACGTGCATTGCCTTGGGACTGACATACACACAAACACACACACACACGTACACACACACACACCTTTATATGACAATCACTGAGCTTAAACCTGTCCATTAAATGCCGTGTATTACTTCTGATTAAATAGCTTGGTCGTATTGGAGTCATGGCTGACATCAAGGACTGGTCTGTGTTTGTATGCATGCATGTGTGTGTGTGGGGGGGGGACTGTTACAGCATGTCACATACAGCTTACTGCGTGTCTGTTGATGTTATGCCAACTGCCCTTTCATAAAAAAGGCAAAGGTCACAGAGTTCACTGTACACATCCCATAGTTCTGCACAAGGATGTCATCACTGCCTAACATGCTGTGATGTCAGACAGCACCTGAGGCATTGTGGGAACGGGGCTAGCTGTACTGAGCCAGAGACCACATGACCAGACCACACCACATCCCCCACTCCCTCAACGCAGCTGATATAATCAGGTCAGTGCTGGTCATCTATTTTATAACCACAATTAAAAAAAATGCCTTTGCAAAAACTATGCATAATTTAAAATCTGCCATCCATATTTCATTGTTTTCAATATTCCCAGGTGTTTTTACCATGTATGTTGACTTTAAAAATTGACTTATTTCGATGCATTGTCTACACAGATCAGTTCAACTGCTTGGAAAATGTGACCACAGTTGAAACCGCTGTCTATGAAATATATATAAGCGACTACACTGGATGCTTGCAGAACTCAACTATAAATATCTGTCTAAAATATATATTGTCAGATACTTTAAGTTTAAAAGATAGTTACATGGGAAATGTAAAAGGAATACTAAATGCAAAAGAAATACACAATCATTCTAAAAATAAGATGATGTCTGGATTTTATATAATTGAAATATGACTTCCATTAATTAAGCAGCCCAATAAAACTTCACTTCACTGGTGGGTCAGTGGCCAGTAGGTGTCACTAAAGACAGAAAGAGAGAGACATCTCCAATTACTGTCCACTTGCATAACAAGGGCAACTGTAGTTCTATGGATGAGCGAACTGTGAACGTAGTCAAAGTTCTATTTCATGTTCGTAAGCAGAGTCATGAAGTCCTGGTGGCCCCCTGATGATAGATAACCACAGATGGGCCTATTAAATGAACAAAGCAAAGTGAAACACAGTGACTATGTCTGAACTACAAGCTCATGCATGTAAACGCTAATATACACAATCCTTTTCCTTCCTGCAAGTCTCTCCTATCACCATCACAGCAATTAAGCCCACTGGCTTACACAGATATGATAGCCAAACTATGATCATCATGAGCCAAACTATAATCATCATGATCCACTTCTATGGTGATGTATATCTGCTTCACTGTAAACTGTGAAAAGAGAGATAATGGTAGAAGAAATGGTTAAATGTGAGATGAAAAATAAACAGACTTACACGCAGACATCACAATGCTGCGCGTGCACACACAAACACACACTGTAAAAGAAGATTAATTAAATAATAGAGATTATGAGCAGATGCAGACAGACAAACAGACAAGGAGTGAGAGAGAGACTAAACTGTTAGGGCATTCTGCATAATATCTATTTATACAGAGGAGCTCAAAAGGGCCTTGCTCCACTTTTTTATATTAACCTAGATTCAGTTTAGGGCAAACCCATTCAGCACTGTTGTAGTGTGCTTGCAATAACAGCGGAGGAGCACTTACTGTGCTACATGGTTAAGGTCATCTCTGTGCAAGAGGGGAAATGATGTTTGTTTCAACACACACTACCATGCTGACACAGAAACAGAGACTTTAATGGTTAGTGGTTTAAATGCCTGTGCTGCCGTCCTGAGAGAATTACTGTCACACTGGATAACTGTTGATACAGCCTCACACTGGACACGTTCAGCTGAGCCTGTGGCAGGTAAAACATTTTTTAATTTACACTGAATGATGAACTTCAGTGTTTATATAAACACTTGGCCAAAGTCTCCATCCCAAATTGGCTAGACCTTGCCCTTTCACTGCTTTTCTTTGCTACAGCTCAGCTGGATCTGGAGGTAAGCCCTGTACGACCTTCCACACACTCCCCGTCCTAATCTATCAGATGGGCAAGGGAGGTGTTGTCCATGGTTCGCTGCCTAAGGAGAATGAGGGAGAGAGCGACCGAGAGACTCCATTACACTTTCTGCTTAATTCTCGTTACCTGGTGTCTAGGAACTCTGGTGTTTGTGCTCAGTATTGACACTTTAAATGGGAAACAAACTAAATGAACTTGCACAATTTAGCAGTAGCGCAAGAGAGACTTCTGCAGACGGAGGCTGGGCCTTGAAAACGATGAGGTGTCCCCTCGGTGTGGCGTCCCCCCCCCCCGTCTCATTCACATTTGTGGCACATATCCTGGGACCTCCTGTCCTGCTGACCTGGACTCTGTTTCCCAAAATGCCTTGTTGAGCAACCAAGAGAGAGTGAGAGAGAGAGACTAAGAGAGAAAGAGAGTGTGTTTAAAATTAGAGTCTCTCTATCATTTCTATCATTTAACAATGATAGTTGTTCAACAACGCTTTCTGGAAGCGCATCCCTGCTCTAATTAGTGCAAGGCCTGGGATGGTGGCTGACTGCTGGGGTCCGGCGAGCGAACAGCGCTCCTTACCTCACGCCCAGAGCTAAAAATAGCCATAAACTCCCACTGACCCCTGGAGCTGTGGCAACTTAACGTGATTTAGTTTGGCATCTTTGAGAGGACTGATTTTTAAGAGCTTTAACTTGCTGTAGCAAGGAGTCCACACAAAGAAAAGAAAAAGGGGGAAAAAATACACAAAACACCCTTAGGGAGGCTCAACCATGCAGATGTCCACTTTTGGAGAGACATATTGTAGCAACATAATGTTGTGACACGATGCTCTTCTCCTTCATCCATCAAGACGATCCCTCTACTCCCCAAACACCATTCAGCTGGTGAGGTTGGACTGATTGTGCCAGCCCTGGTTTGTCTGTGCTTCAAGGCCTGCATGTAGGGCTACACAGTTAGTGTAACATTAACAGTTAGTAAGTAAAAAATGTAAACTAAATTCTGTAGGACCTAAAGGAATATGCTTTCTTATCATCTCTTCTCAATATGATTATAATAAATATATGAAAAGGCATGGGACAGAAGGCACCAATATCTATGGAATAGAAACCTACTTCAAAACTCCTGTCTATTATTCTTTAAAATTACAGTGAGCCTTCCTTGTGGAAGGCATAATCACGATAGACGTGGATGTGTCAGCCAAGTTCATGTTTGGAGAAACCCACAGTCTTAATCTTACCGCTAAAGCTCACTCTTAAATAGCTTACATTTCATATTTTGGCAACAAAGGGTTTTGTTTCGGCTGTAATTGCTTTAATCTGGGCAGCTGTGGACTGAAGGCTGGTGGATGGATCGTTGGGCTGCTTGCTTAAGTTACAACATTTCTGATAAACACAATAACAAAAGGAGAAAGGCAATGACTGGTGTCGGACAACAAAAATGACAAGTATTTACTGGGGGAATGGACATCAAAAGGGACATAAGTTTATCCACAGCACAGCAAGAATATTAAATATCAAAATAAAAAGCATGCAATAAACCATGGAGGTTACATTTTCTGAAATCCTCTGAGAAATGAATTGATGAATGATTAAAATCTCTTATATATATGTTTTAAAGATACTTTGGTATCCCTGGAAATGTTCCCAATGACCTATGATGCTGGCATGAAATTTGAGTGAAACTAGTGTCTGTATCCAAAAGGCCAAAGGAACATGTGTTACATTACACAAAAATATGTCATATAAAAAGGCCTGCGATGTCTGATTCAAATACAGATATTTTACTATTCTGATATATTAATCTAAAATGTACATCTACAAAAATGTAATATTGCACACCAAAATTGTAATATTAATATGTAAATATAAATGTAAATATTAGCATAAAATGTATCAATGGCAATTGTTAGCAGTTGAAGGACATCACATATCAACTACATTAATGACAACTATTAAATCCCTTATCATATTTGAAAAAGAACTATGCAAAGGTTTGTGTTTGATCAGGTTCGCCTTTAAGAAAGGAGAAATATTTGCATGATCATCAGTAGCGTAGACAGAATTCTTAATATTAATAGAAACCTATGTATTTGGGGGCCAAGCAGCGATGCACAAGCACCTTGAGTGTTCCTATACCTTCAATTTAAGCCATTTAACATCATCCACAAGTGGTTGTGATTACTTTGAAGTTTGAACCCAAGACTGTCTTTTATTGGTGAGGTGATTTGTTTTTTGTGAGGTGAACTTTGTTTCAGGCATGGACCAAACAGTGTTTCCTAGTTAAACAATCCTGAAAGAAATAATAGGACATCAATGGGGCAAGGGCTTACTCTGATATCAATGTATTGAATGAAGGGGGATTTCTGTCTTTGAGAAGGGCGAGGGGGATCCCCTTCCGTTGAGTGATGACTGAAACCTCAATATATTTCCTGATGTTTTAACTAAACAATTAACATTTCTGATCAGTCCGATCCTTTTAGTAAAAGTATTTTATTTTAATAATTGTTTTTGTTCTTGTTTCAGCCTTCATAATTGCATCAACTGTAATCTGTATGAAAGATAGTCATCACCATTTTTAAAATGTTATTTTAGTCTTAAAATCTGTTATAGGACAACTTTAGTTTAAAGAAATAAGGTGGCGGAGGCAAGCTGCAACATTCTTCCTTCATTTAATGCTACAATATCTATACATCTACAACGGGTATCTGTTCAAGCTTACCTTTTATTTTTTAAAGTACAGAATAAAAAACAAATATATTTAAATTTATGAATTAGAATTATTTAAAATGTGTGTATAGACACCTTATACATAATAATGTCATAATAAAGACCATATTTTGGAATGCATATCCCTGTCATTTTCATATTGGTATAAACTGACCCTACATATAGCTGGTCTCTCTGCGGAGAAATACTTACTGAGATGCATTAACAAGCAAAGCTCCTTCAGCAAGCTAGTGGTTTGGGGACTGCATAGGAGGCTTCTGGACAACAGCATTTTGATGAAATTACATCAATCAGAAGCACTCATGGCTTACTATTTAATGATAAAACATTCTATTGCACAAAGAAGTTTGTTTACAAATATTTTTCGTAGGCTACAACATTTCTATTACCTAAAACCACCAAAGTATTAAGTAGGCCTACTTGTCTCTACAACAGCATTTGCAAACAGTGTCAAACTCATTACATGGGATCATGATTTTTAATGTAATGGCAGTTCAATAATCTGTATTTTTTTTATCTCACTTGATATGACCATTAATGACTCGGATTTACTGATAAACAGCTTGTCTTTTCCTGGAATCCAGAAGTCTCTGTACCGACACATTTGCCACCAATATTTAGCCCACTGTCACTGCAGCTGTGTACACTGGGGGCGATCAAGTAGCAAAGATTCTGTAGGCAAGCTGTATGCAAATATGCTCGTCCATGTAGCCTATCAGATACAGCTTGAAGTTGTGTAGCCCTACTATTAAACCAGTCTGCCATAACAGGGCGAAATATTTGCATCCCGATTTAGGTAAGAAACCGGAGGACATTTGTTGGGCTTCAAATACCATTTTGGCCAATTTATTGAAATAAATACTCAGACATATCTAGGAGTCTGCTTATGCATGATCGCATACACATAAACACACACGCGGGAAGGCGTTTTTGTTTAGCTTTTGCACGGGCAAAGCTTTCGCATGGCATGTTAAAATATATTAAAATTAGATTTATTTTTGTATTTCTGAGACGCTCTTTAGATTCACGTTGCTGATGGTTGAAAAAAACACCAAGTCACTAGCTCCTCCCATTTTGTGATGTAGTGATAAGACGGAACCTCCTTAATTACTAATTTCTGCATCCACTCCGAGCTCCCTTCTGTCCTACGAGTTCCTTCATGCATGGAATGCCCTGATCATATCGTCTCTGATCTTTTACCTTTAAAACACAAAATCGGAGGTTTGTTGTGATTGCGCGGCATGGGAGATCAGAAGGAGCCGACGATGGTCCACAGATCCACTTCGTTTAGTATTAAGAGCCTCCTGCTGCCTTCGAAAAGTGACAAACTGGACCCTGACATCTCAGAGAAAACCCCTCTTCCGTCTGGGTCAGACTCCGAAAAATCCCTGGAACCGGCCGAAATGGAGTCTACACCGTCAGAACCCGAAAAACCTAAAGAGGAGGACAGCCAAACTCAGCGCACGACCGAAACCAGCAAGAATGGAAAATATGACAAGCCGCCATTCAGCTACAACGCTCTGATAATGATGGCCATTAGGCAGAGTCCCGAAAAACGGCTTACTCTAAACGGAATCTACGAGTTCATCATGAAAAACTTTCCCTATTACCGGGAGCACAAGCAAGGCTGGCAAAACTCTATTCGACACAATCTAAGTCTAAACAAGTGTTTCGTTAAAGTGCCAAGGCATTACGATGACCCAGGAAAAGGGAACTACTGGATGTTAGATCCCTCAAGTGATGATGTCTTCATTGGTGGAACCACAGGGAAACTTCGGCGGCGGTCGGCTACCTCCAGGGGTAAACTTGCGATGAAGAGAGGACTTCGTTTTGCGCCTCTCGGTTTGGGAATAAATGACAGAGCAAGCAATCCTCTATATTGGCAAATATCTCCATTTCTATCTTTGCACCACCCACACTATAACGGATCATCTCCTGGGTTTCTGAACCAAGGGCACGCGTATGGCTCCTTACTCCCTGGAGTTGACCAGCTAGGTAACGGGGACCTATCACGACCAATTCTCGGAGGTTCCTCTGGACCGCTGGGTCTGGCAAATAGCTATGGTATGAACACATCTCCTGTTGGTTTACTGTCAGGACAGAGTGGTTACTTCGTCTCGGGAAGTCAGCATCCACCACCACTCCAACAGAGCGCGGCTGGGTTCGGGGTACCCACCTGCTCCCCACCGAGCCTGCTCTCGGAGTCGCTCAGAACATCTTTACCGTCTTTTACCACGGGCGTTTCAAGCGGATTCCCGGGCGTTTTGTCCCACCAGAAAAGAGTGGGCCCCAGCTCTTTTTTGAACTGATCCAAATGTGATCACAGGATATGTAATAAGGGATGTGTAAAAAATACGACATTGACTTATAATAATGGCATATCCTGTGTAAAAAAAAGACACAATATGTGTGCGGGTTAAGTTATTGGTTATATGGCCATATTAGTGCTTCCTGGAGTGTGTGCGATATTTGGTCAAAGGCTATTGTAAGGGACAAAGTTTGTTACCTATAGGTTATAAACTGAATAGGCTTGCCAAAGGTAACGATATATCTTATATTTATATATCTTGTGTAAACAACTTCATTGCTTTGGAAAGGTCGGTTAATTTATGTTTTATATTTATTTCGAAATGTATTTAAATCCTATTGTCTTTGACTCCATCAGTATTGAGCTACCCAGAGCGATATTTAAATTATTTATGTAAATATGAATTATTGCTTTCCGTTCTTCTCGTGGAAAAGCGCCTTAAACAAATCAGGGTTACAAACACGAAGAGAGAGTCATCTGAATCTTCTCAGGTTCTTCTAGGTTCAGCCTACTGTAATTACGTAATGTGGGCTACTGCTGTATTCTTGTACATAATCAGTGTTATAATCTATGAACCATTTTAGACAGAAGACTGAGTTTTTACTTCAATTTATTTCCGTTTTCTTTGTGTGTCAGACTGAGAGATGCTAGCGCCGTCTGATTCGTTATGCGCATGTACATGCAATGTCACCCAGCTGCATGACATTGGGCCTCAGTAGTAGCATGTCATACAGAAGATCATCTATTCATTCATTCCGTTAACTTCGATGAGAATCATTTGTATTTGTCGTGTTCAGCAGTGCCATGTGGGTTACTGTTTTAATGTTTCTTTCGGTGGTCCCGAATTTCACAGATGGAACTCAAAGAAAAATTCAAACCCGGACACTGAATTGCCCCAAAGCTGAAATTTATTTTTTAATGATTTAAAAAAATACAAGTTGTCCTCCCAAAGCACTTATTTCATTAAAAATCCCCACTAGAAATGTATCCACATGTTACAGTTTAATTAAATGAAAATACAGTGTAGGCTACTAGTGTATCACATGCACGAGTTTCACAAACAAAAAAAAACATGAGATGTTACATGTATAATTTCGTATATAAGTTGTCATTGTTTATTTCTCGATAGTGCATTTTTTATGTCGGGATTTTATATGCAAAATCTTTCTAAGTTTTGCACTTTCAGTGGGGCTGAAGATTTCTCATTGTATGAAGTTTGTAATTGTGTTTTGTTGCTGAAACTAATTTGTTTAAAGTATAAGGTATTAAACATTAAAATTATTGCTTTGTCAAGAAAAGAAAAAATACGCTATTTGTTTTATGTTGTTAAAGGAAAACTCTGGAATTAGTTTTACCATGTAGCATATTCCATGTGCATTCAAGAGCCATTCATGAATCATTTGTAGGGTTTTTGAAAATAAATGATATCAACTAGCTTTAAGGTTTAAGCGATAACAGACACGTAGCCTATTTGATAACAACAGTTTCACTATCGCCTGCTCAGTAAATACCTTACTTGGGCAAAACAATAACTAATGATTCATCACTCACGCTTTTGGACAATTATTTAGCTTTGTATATGAACCTTTGAGGCACACAAATAATGTGCTATGGCGAATGAGAAACCTTATCAAACATGTTGTTGGTCGCCGAGGTTAAATGACAAAGCCCGCTCTTTCTCAATTATTCCCAAAAGCATATGTCTAATAAAGTGGGGTTATGCCTGTTATACAGGCCTATCATATTCTACCTTAGGTCGGTTTTGGCGACTTCTCATTGCAGACAGTGTCTCCATTACGTTAATATCACATCAGTCATTAAATAGACTAGTATAATTAAAATCGTATTATATCATGACATGCCAATCGCTCAGGGCTGTGACAAAAGTAGCAATCGATTTATATTTGCCATAGCCCTATCGTCCAGTAAGAGACAAACGATGTAAAGCACAGTCCAAGATAGGCCAAGTTGGTGCAAGCTGTCGACTATTACCATGGTGCCCCAGGTCTGTTGGCTGTTTTGCAGACACTGACTGGTGGTTCTGGTAGCATATTTTAGCCCAATTAACCCAGGAGGATTTTCGCCACAGCGCAGGTTGAGTTCACACACATCAAAGGGGATAGGCCACGTTCAGTATCGACACGAACAAGTCGATATCAGCACTTGAACCAAAATGTAAACAGGATCAGGTTATATGTTATTCCAAAATTAATTAACAATTTTAACAATGGATGTTAACTGTTTTCATAGTCAACTGTTTTCAAGGCATGATCGCCTGAATGTGATGACTTATAAACTGTCTTCCTGTGTGTGTGTGTGTGTGTGTGTGTGTGTGTGTGTGTGTGCACGTGAATGACAACGTCGAGAGATAAAGTCGAGAGATAAAGTGCATTTAGAAAACAAATAGACCTACTGTATCGGCATGGGTATAATCAACTATAGGGCTACTGTACCTACTATCGGTGTTGCCATCATCATTTATAACACATTGATAACATTTATAACACGGTGAAACTAATTGTCATTATCCACCTTAAATAAAGACTTTGTTCTGCAGGACTCTCGACAGATTGTATGCATAGGCTACTGTTTTGTAATAGATCTACCAACACACTCAGACTTGTTGTCAGTCAGTGGCCATAGAGTCAGCACGGGCTACTTTCCAATACAATGTCGTTGCATGGATAGGCCTACGCCAACCTAAAGTATCCAATCTAGGCTATTTATACAAATTCTGTCTTCCACGATGTTGTTGGAAAATCTACTACAATTTCAGAGTACACTTAGGGACAAATGCGTTCGAGAGATGACCCCCAGTTTTGGCGCTAGTTGTTCTAAACCACCAAACAGACGTCACTGCCCTGCTATGCGTTTCAAAAAGTTATAGGCTCGCTTACTGAACAACTAGAATGACAGGTGTTTTTACATTTGTAGTAAAGGTCTTTCGATAAAAAAGAGAATTTTAAGATTGTTTTAATCGTATTTAAGTCAAATTTCGCCTCGTGAGGTTCTTATGAAGAAAGTTCCAATGACTGCAACATGTGACAGGACAGATAAACATGTTTATATTTATTGTAGACAATGACAAAATGGCTACGAACAGCACACAACATCTTTCTGCAACAAGTGGATTAATCAGGACTCACGCCTCATTTAGGCCTAGATATATTTATATTTACAGGGGAATCTTCACAGTAAACTTACAGGAGAGGGGGGGCATATTTATCTTTGTTTTATACAGCAAACGCTTACATTAAAGGCTAAACCATAATTAATTCAGTATGGGCAACATTTCGTTATCGTCGAAAGAACCTCGCACAAAACAAATACAAAATCTTGTTTTAAAATAGTCTTATTTAAGCATTTGCCTTGTTTAGTAATTTATTGAAGACGGGCGGCTGATTGGCCGGCAGCAAGTGCATCCTAAATCATTGCACTCCTAAATCACCTCTACGATAAAGGCGTCAAGTTTCCTTTTTGAAAATGCAGTACACAGAGTTTAACTCGAGTTTAGTTTGTGCCTCAGAAATGTAG
Source organism: Sprattus sprattus (assembly GCF_963457725.1). Taxonomy (NCBI): domain Eukaryota; kingdom Metazoa; phylum Chordata; class Actinopteri; order Clupeiformes; family Clupeidae; genus Sprattus; species Sprattus sprattus. The sequence goes on along the minus strand of NC_137910.1, from coordinate 22,555,041 downwards.
GATTGGGTGCGAATTTCAAACCTCCATAAAATGCATCACATGTTTTGTGCATATTGAAGGATGCAAGAACATGCAAGAACCAAGTCAGCAAGCTGCAGAAAAGGTTTTCCGAATAGGACAGTACAAGGCAGAGTTAAAGAAATCAGCTGAAACAAAGCCTTATCTAAAGTTTGACCGAAAAAAAACACTGTTTTGTAGGTCTGAACTGATAAATCAGAAGTATCCAAAATGGCCTCTCAATGTACTTTAATTCGGCCTAGGATAAAAGCTGGCACACTACAAATAATATTGTTCGTCACAAGTGATTAAATGACCATAAGTCATGTTTACCACTGTCCAAAATAAATAAATATGTTCAAATGAAAATCAAGGTTGTTTTTCTTGGTCTAGAGCAAAACATCTTGCAACTTTTCCATTTTTGGGAAAAGTTTTGTTTCTTGATATTCATTCTCACGAAGCGACCAAAAGCTCAAAAGAAATAGGCTACCAGGTTAAAATACATTTAAGATGATAACATAGTTGCATGCTTGTTAGGCTAGCCTAGCAGAAAACGGAGTAATAATTATATAAATAATACATATGTATAAACATATACATACACATTCCCCTTTAGTAGGCCTACTTCTTTGAAAACTTTCGAAAGAGTAAGGGGAACGTTTTTTTCATCAGTGTGAAGTTTTGGTCTAAAACAAGCAATCTAACTAAAAGCTGTACCAAAACATGCTATCACCACCAACAGCTCTGGCACAGATACAAGTTTGCGAACATGTTAACTGGTGTCTTTTGGCCAACTAGTTGCCAATGTCCTGCTGTGAAAGCTTTTCTTTCAGTTTGAAAGGTGCTATACCAATAAAGTTTATTATTATTAGGCTATTATTATTTTTGCTGGGTGTTCCAGGCCGGATCACAGAACTGCAAAGTGCATATTCTGGATGGCTGGTGGAAACAACAACTGTGTTCTTGATCTTTTATTTACATGACTACAAACAACTATGATAACAAAAATAGTTACCTGATGAAATCCTACCGCAAAAAGTGGCAAATTGATGTATAATGTAAGTCCTACAGGATAACAGCAACGCGGCATGTAGGCCTATATGAACACATTATAGGAACGTTATGAAGTCAGAAAAAGGTCTTTGGGTAGCGGATTTGGCTTGGTGGTGTTGCGCAACAGAAGTAATGGTTTATCACGAAAGAAACATAAATATACTATATAATACATTCGATAGTCATTTCAGTTCTTTCACATTTACAAGACACCATAGGAAACACGAAATGTGATTCAGATCCCCGACACTGGTGTTATCGTGATTGATAATAACTGATTTTCCCAAGTTATAAATCCTTCAAAATGTTTACCAAAACTGACTTTCTCCACTGTCAACGAAAACTTGCCACATCAAACAGTTAATAACCAACCTGTACTTTATTCTTGTTAAGACTTCAAACGTACTGAAAAAACACGAGTAAGACATACGCAGTTTAAACATTGGCATGATGAAACACAATGTCAAGGAATAACTCCAGTAATTTGGCTCTTGATAGGATAGCAAAAAAAAAAGTGTGTGTATTGAGAATATAAGAGTAGCCTATCCTTTGGGCGTCCCTAAAAAGTTTTATGCATCTATATGCAGCACTTTCTGTGTAAGAAGAATCAATTACACCATATATGCAATGCTCAACTTTTTCAAGTACGCGATTCTAACCGGCTATTTAGCAAGGAAATCTCTATTCCGCGACTTCACCCGTCACCCGAGTTTCCGAAAATCCATTTCATACCTCGAGTTGGAGTGACCGTAAAAACACAATTGTCCCCCAGATACTCGATTTCAACTGACCTTTTTATTTGTGAATTGCCATCTTTCCATTCAATGCCTTACACCTCGATTAGAACACTAATGACAAAAACACACTGCAAACTCAATTTCATCAAATCTAACTGTATCTGTACATGCATGCAGGAGTTTAGTTTGGTTATAATGATGCATCATCACTGCCCCAAGCTCAGGGTCACAAAATTAGCTGATCTATTTCTACCAGATTGAAAACTCCCACATTTTGAGAGTTCAAACTTTTGGTTACAATGAGATCATTGTGCTTATGAACAGAATGAGTCTAAGGGAAATACTAAGGAGGGGGAGCTGTAGATAATTGTGGAGATATTCTACATTCGTGATTAGTCTATTTTTGAGCTAACAGGAATATCTCACATTGTTAGGGGACTACAATACATATACGAGCAAACACAATGAAGATGTCTGTCTGACAACTGCAAAGGTTTGAAGCTATACCTGCTTCAGAATCAATTCGAACACATTTAACATCACATTTTACTTTTACTGAAAATACCCATCCCCATTCACACACACACACACACACACACACACACACACACACACACACACACACGCACACACACAAATATTCCCACACTTGAGACTCCAGACTCAAACACACACTCCACACTCCAGTTTTCCCTCTATGTCTCTGGTGATGGTATCTTCCCAAAGGTCAGGAAGAGGTGTGTCGGGATGGAAAAGGTCATTTTGGTCACTGATCACACACAGAAGATTGGATCAACCATAACTTCCTTTTTTACAGATGACACATTTCTTCCCAAGTTGATGGTGTGCAAATCTGCTTTGCAGTTATTCCAAAAACACAGTACAAGTCAAACAGATAAAACAACCACTGCCTTTACTGCCTTGAGATATGCCAAACTTGGGAGAAAGAAATGCGTTGGATCTTGAGTTAATGGTGGTCATTTGTCAACTTGACAATCACTAACATGCAAGTCACACATGAGTATCAAACCATGGTCTAATGTAAGAGAACGTGTCATTTCATGTCATGAGCTCCACATTAATGTGCTTTTAGTGATTTTAACTGTTTCCTGCGCATGATATTAACCCCATACATGTGTGGACATGTATAAAATTACAAGGCCTTGGTATGCCAGTTGGGTGCCATATTAATTTCAGGGCTGCCCCTGCCATTAAAAAGCCAAGAACAGCCAACAGCAGCATTGCCGTAAGCAGGCTGATCCAATTCGAATGAAAATGTAAACCCAAATCGAAAGGAGCAAAAGGGGAGAGGATGTTGATGGTAAGAATTCATAGAAAATGGAAATCACTTGCAATTGAATAGGATACAGTTTTAATACCCGTTTTACAAACAGAAGAGACATAAAAAAAACACATACAAGTAATTTTCTCTCCGGGATAATTTGGCAATAATTTTAGTAACCATAAATGTACTGTCTACATGACAATTAAAATTGTGTCTAAAGACAGAAATATAACTTTAAATGTACTGAATATTCATGACGGCATTGAGATACATAACAATACTGTGAAAGCTTGATTTCCTTTATTAACAGAAAATGCCAGATTGAGGGGGTAAGTAAGATACTGTTTATTTAATTATTCGTGTGAGTGTAGTTCAGTTAGTACAGTAAGTGTAGTTTGACATGCTTACATGACGAATGAATAGTCAAAAAACATAAACTTGTACAAAAAGTCAAAAAGTTTACTTCATCAAAATATAATACAGAATATTTGAGCTTTTAATGCCATCTTTTGCTTACCGGCTTTGATGTATGAAAAACAGGAACAACAAAACAAAGCAATTACACCAATTCATGCTTTGATTATTTTGTTAAAGTTGTTTATTGAACCCTCACAGCCACTTCATACAATCTTACAGTCTGTTCAATAAGAAAAAATATAGAAATTGTAGAATTCCAATATTTAATCTGTTGTCTCAACTTACTTTTTGCATCATGAAGTGCACTAGCCAATTCAAAGGTGTGCCGCCAACAATTACTAACTACTGGGATGGTCACACACAATATACTTCCACAGGACACATCCTGAATAATATTGCATAGAAGTTCATATGATAGACCATAAGCTTTAAGAAAAATCTAAAAGTGTATGCGGTGCCAAAGCCGGTTTCCAAATAATTTAATAGAAGACGAACCATAAAAAAGCCCCAAACTGTTTCGATTTCTTCAGATGTCAAATTTATTTTATGAAGGTCAGCAATATTTAGACGTTGAGCGGCCAATACCCAGGATTTGTGTCTGTGAGGATGGAAGCTGGCTTTTTTTGTGTTAAAGAACCTTTGATGAGGCATGACAGAAAAAGACATAATAGTTCGTCACGTTGTCTACAAAATTTCTTTGGGCCTCTACACATAACATGATGAGAGGGCTCTGTGATTTGCTGTTCAGTAAATGTAAAAAAGTGACTTTTACATTTGATTTCATATATGATGACAGAACATTTAAAAATTCCCTATCATCTAAGTGTCTTCACAATAGTACACACAGTTTTTAGTTTCAATAGAATAGTAGTTTATTAGGTTGTATCAAATACTGTCTCAAATACACAGCTTACTTCAAATACACAGACTTTCTGATATGGTGAATGAAACACTGACAAGTATATATTGTTGCCAGTGTTTCATATCAATAGATATCCAGAAGAAGAAAAATAAATGGATAGATTGGTGATCATTTGTATAAAATCAAAAGCATCATATACAATTTTACAAATGGAACAAGTCTTCGGCCATAAGTAAATCCAATAGTTATTTGTGTCTGATTGTGTCTATAAGTGATTTCGTTTGCAGATACAATACGCCTGTATTGTTCTTATAAAACGCAAGCTATCAATTTCTCTCTCTACTATTTTAATATAATTCTCTTATATTCAAAGAAAATATCTTGTAATTTGAGATTTACTCTGTAAATACCGTAACTTCAGATTTTTTTTTGTCTTGTCGAATAAAGATTGTTATGCAGGCAGTCAGTCACAAAAACACACCAAAGACCGCTCAGCCAGCAAATCAGGGAAGGATGGCCGCCACTTCCACGTGACAAGCCCTTGCACTTTGGTCTTGGAGGGGTCAAGAGCCGTCATTTTAAACCCAAAGCCCTCCATCCTATATGCAACTCATGTAGGGACTATATGGGAGATGTGTTTTGCAAGATTGAGTTTGTTTTGAGTTGTTGTTTGTGTTTTTCCAATCCCCCCGCCCCCCGCCCACGCCACAGCTGATGAGCGCAGCTAGCTTAAAATTTCGTGTTTCGTAACAATGTGATTGCACCCTCCACCCCGTAGAATTCCGTGACAAATCACAGACCTCCGTTTGCTCTGCAATGGAGCGCTCTGGCAGAGGCGGAGAGAGGCGGCGTAGACGAGTGACGGAGGTGACCTTCCTCTTGAACACGCGAGGGGGGACGAGGCATCCGGCACTGCGCATGCCCAGCAGCATCTGCAGTGTTTCGTGACAAGACTAATAGTCTGCATGGATCACTGGCACGAAGAGTCAGTTCTAATTACGATTATCTGGGGCCTCCACCGACTCTATTTTCAGAGTCCCATCTGAATGGTTTTCAAAGATGCCAACAATGTGCAAAGACCCCGCCCCCTCCTGGTCCCCTATGCTTGAGCACCGTGTTAAAAGGGAACAAAGGGCTCCTGATACACTCTAACTCTTCCAATCACTTCATCATTTATTACATATGCGTGCTTGCTTTTCGCTCTGCCTCTCACCCCCATACCAGCTGCTTGAAGGCCTGCACAGTTGCCAGGGCCATGTGAATTTCCAGCAGTCGTTTTTGTTTTTCCACCTCTACCTAATGCAGAATGGTTTGCATTTTAGCCGCTTTAAGTTCAAGACATTACGACGCAATTTAAGCTCTGAAGTGTTAAAGGTAGGCACCTTTGTTCTATACTATTAGTATACGATTAATACGGTACAACATTAATCTTCACATTGAGATGAATAAAGGCGGCTGGAGAGCGTAAATGCCCCATGTTGCAATGTACACACAACACGCTGCTATGGGTACAGAGTGAAAGCCTCCACCCTTTTACAGACATCAAATACTCATAGCTTTTCATTCTGTTTTCCTATCTTACGATAGACAAGCCTGGGTCATGAAATATTCATCTTTGCGCTTACATTACGAACTATCTCCTCTTTTCTCCAGATACATGTGACAAATTTCACTGCTGCAGTTTTAAGGTCAAGCCTGCAGGTTAATGGATGATGTCAAATATGCAGAGATCCTTCAGTATATCTTGAAGGATAAAAGAGGAAAAGAGCTTAGGTTCAGACATGATTTTTATGCACTGCAATGGGGTTAGGCGGAAGGGCGGGGGGAGGGGCTGAGGGACTCTTGCCACTAAGGTTGTGAAGAAAACACGCCAGGCTGTGACCCAGGTCACATACTAATACACAGACTAGCCCCCAAATACTCACGATCTGTTCAAGGGATAAATAGCAAGCATGCTGTTATGGTGGCTTGTAAACCAAAGAAAAGCCCAAACTTAATTTCAACCAAATTCGCCATTACAGACTTCACACAGAACATGAATGCAGCCCTATTCCTACCAATGACCAGAATCAACCACGGATATCAGGACAGGGGTTCTCATAAAGAGTTCCTGCTGATTATTTCAAGAAAAGCAAATAAGAAATTACTTAATCGCCAATTATTTGCAGAGTTCAGCATTTGGATTAGATGTAGTCATTCACGGCATTTGTTTTCATCCCCAAAGCTGAATAATAACACAGCAGCTCATCTACACTGTCCCGTAACCCCTGTTCGTGGTGCAAAAAAAGGATGCTGTGTGTTTATACCTCATGCACCAATAATTCCACTGAGTGTTATTCTCAGGAAGAGCCAATGAACCATTGCAAGCATTCAAACTACTGTTCACATGCTTGGGGAAATAAATAAACCACTTCTGTAGTCACGGCCATGATTGAATTTAAGGGGGGGAAATATTGTAAATGTCGTTTATGAACGAGAAAATGTATTGCTTTAAAACTATTTCAGCAGGTATAATTATCATATGGCTGTGATCTAATAATACATGCAGTGTTATAACATTTAATATAATAATATAAAATAGCTATGTAAATAGAAATAGAAAAAGAGTTTAAATCCTGAAATGAGAGGAATACCAGTACTTTTGAAATACTAGGCCTACTTGCTATATTAAGAATATTAGTAGAAGAGTAATACAGAGAATATAAGGTTCTGTATATATTTTTTAGGCAGCGATCAGCGCTCCAATTGTATCTGTTTTTTGACCTGTGTGCCCACAGACTTTTTAAAATGATTGTATTTACTGCTTCTAATAAAAGTTAAATGTATCTTAAATATCTAAATGTACGCAGTAATACGTACTTTTACGGTAAAAACCAATACGTGGCCATGTAACATTCCAAACTAATACTAATAATTAAACACGAGGGCATTTACTCTCCATACTCTCCAGAGAGGCAAATACAAAGCAAATATTAAAAGTACTTGCATGAGGTCTAAAACATAAAACACAACATTTATGTAAAGAACATTGAACAAAAACATTGAAAATTATTTAAACTAGTAAACAAATGGAGAGGGCTGATTCATCTTACTGACAAATTCACTCAACGCTCTGTGCTTTTCTATGTGTATCCTGAATATACAGACATCTGTTGACGTTTATCACAAGGTGTAGTTTGCTAGACTAGAATGGTTTGTCAAGGCCAATTCCAAAATATCTTGTCTCTTGTGGGTCACTTTTCTGTCTAACTTTGTTTATGGCTGTGGTACAAACCAGAGGAAGAAAATATGAGTGCAGGTTAAAATGAAACACTTGACTGACCAGACAATGCAGATACGCACACAATTACACATTTCTGAGCTATGTGAGTATAAAATGTATTTTTAAAAGTCTCTGCGTAAATACATAGAAACTAAATAAATTGGCCACACAAAGTAGCACACAACATTTTTATTTTGGTTACGCTTAAGCACGCTTCTCAGCTTTGTGTCTGGGTAAAATGTATTCTTAAAAGTTTTAATAATTTCAGTGGTATTTTACAACTTTTGTGTGCAAATATATAGAAACTGTATAAATCGAACTGGCTGTACAAAGTATATATAGACAACATTTTTATTTTGGTTATGCGTAGGCACGCTTTTCAGCTATGTGTCTGGGTAAAATGTATTCTTCAAAGTTTTAAAAGTTTCCCTGGTATTTCACAGCTTTTGTGCTTAAATACATGCCATGTAAATGATAGATTGAGTTGTTTAAAAAAAAGATCGTAAACTTAAAAAAAATGAAACGTATACACCGTATAAATATGAAACGTATCATACTCATATCCTACTAAATGAAAATGACTAGTATTTGCTATTATGTGATAAACTGAAACATTAATTTGTGATACTTGTGATACTGAACTATATTTTATACATGTACCAATTGACTGCTGAGTAAAAAATACATTATGACCTTTATTTAACTTCAACTTGGAAATGCATTTAGGGATGCAGTATGTCAATATACATGTGATTTATACTATTATACTATACTATTTATACAATACTACTAATTAAACTTTCAGGTCAGAACTTTTGTAGTAAATAATAAAAGTTCTAAAACAGTTCATACGATGCCATCACACATTCTATAATATAACTAAATTAAAACAATAGCCATTTTTCAGTTTATATGAGTATAGTTTATACGAAAGAGACAAAAATGGGGAAGTGCCTGTTGTATTATTTGAACTTGGTTACTTTAAAGCACATTGAACTCTGCTAAAGGACTTTACTATGACACTTTGGGAAACAATGGCTATGAAAATATTTCCCATTCCAGTACAGACATATAGTCAATCGCTCTTACATGCTAAATATTTTCACATGGACTTTCAAACTAAAACAAATCATAATTAATAACGTTCTTCACTTAAAGGAAATCTAAATAAATGTCTACCATTACATCCTTAAACCCCCATTACATAAACACAGAGACACAGTGCAGAAAGATGTGTTGACAGATGGTGACTTTAACATGGCTGCAGTGCAGATCCTCCTCTTGGTACAAAAATTGCTGTAACCCACTTAACCCCTCTCTACTGTGAAATCATTCGTTGACCTAAAAATTATTTTGAGTTATGCACAATTCGAATGCAGTATTCAATTTTGATTAGATGTGAAAAGAATATGCACAGCGGCCTGTCTACAACATTTGTGTTTGATTGGGGTTTCTGTTCTGGGACACACTAACATGGCACGGATGCGTTTCCCACTGGATGTTGGGTCATGAGGCAAACTCATTGCCCTTCGCCAACTCCGCCTACAGATAACTCAGAGAGATCACTGGCAAAAGCAGCCTTTGGCAAGGCCATGGGTAGCCAAAATGGGCACTTGGGCATCTCCGTCACCCTGCCATATTGATACACACACAGAAAAACACAAAAATACACACACACCACAATTCAATGTTCAAACTGAAAACAAAACAAAGCTGATATATATAGTACAAACATGGTTTTCTGAAAAATGAAACACTGCGTACCTAAACAGATACATTTAGCCTCAAATTATGTTTGATGTGACAATAACAACGAAGTGATGTGTTGACATTAAAGATAAAACCGGTGGTTCTGGACACTCAAATGCACTTTAGGTGCAAGTGCAGACAACAGTGCTTTCATCTTGAGGTGCCAGACTTTGTGTGCTTCCAAAAATTGGACTTAACAACCTGGTCTTCCCAGTGTGCTCAATGACTTGAGAACTAATTGGGGTAACGACGGGTGTGGCTCACACTGTGACCTCTGCCAAGGGGCGGGTGAGGAGGTTAAGCAAACAGCCATGGTCCCTGACAGTAATCCAGCCATCTCAACAGCGTGATCAGTGTCGGGCCCGAGCTTAAAGGCACCAGGAGCAGGTGAGGCAATTTACCAGGAACAAAGCTGTTTTTTTAAGAGAGCCATGAGTTAGTTTAGCTTTGCCTGAATGGTGAAAATTGCCCACTTACCACACATGAAAACAGCAAGTCTGTCACTCAAAGGTTTACAAAAGCGGTTGTGAGTGAGAAGTATTAGAATTAATATAAATATAATGAGCAAAACTTATCTGTGCTAAAAATATTCTGACCACACTGCATGACTTCCTCAGGAGAATGGCAGAGATTATTATGACTGCATTTCTCTGACAAGGCAAAGAAGATGTTAAAGGCCAGTACTCTCACTGTGTTTGATGTCAAATATTTCATTTCAAAATATATTTAAATGTCTAAAAAAAAATTCTGTCAGAGTATTTTATAATCAATGTATTTTACAGACACATGAAAATCATGGAACACAGAGGCCGTTTTTTTTGCCCCGTTTGGATATCACGGAGAGATGTATACTGCTAAATGTTTGCGTGCAAACTCTTTGCTTTCCGTGTGAGTTCAAACTCGCCTTCATTTGTACTGAGATGACAGATCTGTTGTTCCTGAACTGACCTTACGCGACCTCCTCGGGAACATGTGCGTGAATCTGAACGCTATGCCAAAGAAACGCCATAACCATGAAAACTCCCTGGGGCTCAGAGACAGACACAGAGACAGGAAGAGAGCGCTCCATTGGGGAGCATTCAGGCATGCGTGTCAGAATCCCTAATCTTAGGGCAAGGAGATCACAGGAACTAGCGAGGACCTTGAGGAGAACACATGTCTACTGACTGACCCCCCACTGACAATACTTCATTAGAGACCTCCATAAAGTGGGGTGACAAGGGGTCACTCTCTGTAGCGTCATACTCAGTAGACCCCTTGACTGCCGCCATTTTCCTCAGCTTTTGGGAACAGTTATAAGAAATGGGTTGCATTCACAAGACTGGGCTCAGAGGCTTTAACGTAAAACGCTGGGAAACAAATCTCTTCTGAGGTGGAACATGTTAGTGCACAAGCATTTCCTCAGTCAGTGAAATGTACATGTCCACGTGCTTGTGGGACGCTACAAGCAGTCGGGCTGATGCGTGACATGAAAGAGTAGAAGGGCTACATGCACAGTATGTTCTTTTATTTACATCCATGCAGAGGATTTAGATTATGGCATTAGAGGTGGACGCATCCACAGGCGTCCATGATGAAATCGTGGCCCGGTGGCCATATGTGGCTGTGGACTTGCACTCTCCACGCCCCCTGGCCAGTACATGTACAGTCCCTAAGTCTACATTCTAATAGTATTACAGGGCCTGAGCAGGAACACTAAGAGTAACCTGTGACCTTTAACAACACGGTTAGAGAGGTTAGAGAAGAGAGAAACTAGAGATAAACAACCAGGGTATTTTCACACTAACCCTGTGGATGCTGTTTATGTGACATTACAGAGGATTCCACACAACTCCAAAACAACCATGGAATCTCATGCTATAGTGAGTTTCTCTTCCTCTACGTTGACTAGAGGTCGACCGATATGGGTTTTTCTATAACCGATGCCGATACTTAGAGGTCAGGGTTAACCCATAACCCATTTTTTTGGGCCGATTTTTAGGGCCGATATCTAAAAGTTTTCCCATTAATTTGCATGCTAAAGCGTCACACTAATAATAAGTAGATGCACACAATTTTACTCCCCTACTAGTATCTTAAGTCTGAAGTCCGTGCCCCCGTACACACACACACACACACACAGCCTAATACTTACAAACATCCATAATCTAGGAATCCAGAGAACCCCCCCCCCCTTTTTTAATGTATTATTTATTATTTTTGTTATTATTATTTTAGTTATTCTTTTCTTCAATGTATATACGTATGTGTACAGACTATGATTTGTCTTTATTTTAGGGTTGCTGTCTGGGCCGTGGGAGGGGGGAAGGGAGAATTCTTTGTAAAACTTGAATCCGTCACATTTTATGTTTTCATGTGTTGTTACTTAAAGAAAAAAAAGAAAAAAAATAAATAAAAAATGTAAATCGGCCGATGCCGATAGATTAAAAAATGACAAATATCGGCCCGATACATCGGCCGACCGTAAGGTTGACACATTATTTGTCACCACTTTTGCCATTACAGCGTAGGAAAGACTGCAGAAATGGCATAATAATAAAAAATTAAAAACTTAAACTTGAATCATTAAAAAAGTATCATCGTGTATTACAGAGTGAAGCTTTGAGGAATCTGGATGAAAATTAAATAGAGTACAGCATGTAGCTGCGCTATACTGAACTGTAATGGCCTTCTAAAGGCCATGATGCTCCATATATAGAGACTTCTAATAAGCTTGATGCTATGTTGATCTACAATGTATGTGTTGAAAAGTAAGGATAAACAATTTTAGGAACTAAGTCTAAGCTCATCCCCTGTATATCCATATATAAACATGCACACACACACACACACACACACACACACAATGTGAGAGAGACATATAAACACACATACGTTCACATGCATCATTCACCAAGCACTACGGAGTCAAGTGGCAGTAATTTCCCGTCTGTAATTTCACTGTGGCCAGCTTTCGTCGTATGGGAAAAAAGTTCCTCTGATTTATCAGCGCTGGCTACAGACCATCACGAGACCACAGGATGGTCATGAGAGGTTTATCCTGGAGCCCCTTTTAGCAAATTACTGAGGCTCGCTCAGCACTCCTGCCCAATACCAACCCCATGCCCCCCCCCCACACGTATGCAAATACACCGGCTACATCAATCCCTCACAGTGCCCTTCCCTTCCCTCTGCTCTGTGATGGTCCGCTTGTGAAACAGACAAACTTCCCTTTCTTCCAAAGCATTTCCGCTGCCAGGGTGGAAGTCATGTGAGATGCCAGTCCCATCAGGCTCTTTTGGGAACGTTTCCCATCTCCCTCTCTCCCTCCCCCCCCCCCCCCCCCTCTCTCCTTCTTTCTCTCTGTTCGCCTGGGTCTCAGTTGGCACTCGGCATTACATCACAAGGTTTTACGTAAGAGTCCAAACAGAAACACCTCCATGGGAATGAGTGGCAAAACAAAGCAGAGCCCCCAAAACACCAAGCATAACCCACACCAGCAGAGCTGCACACACACACACACACACACACACACACACACACAGCCCCAAAAACACCAAGCACAACCCACACCAGCAGAGCTGCACACACACACACACACACACACACAGCCCCAAAAACACCAAGCACAACCCACACCAGCAGAGCTACACACACATACACACACACAAACACATTGGACACACACGCACACACAAACAACTTGATGTACATTTTTGCACCAAAATACTCGACACCAACCTACAGTAGTGCAACACTCCCTCTCTCCCACACCTGATAAGAGCACATGAGGTCAGCAGCACTGCCTGCTGCCGTTTCCCAGAGTCCTGCTGGACAGAAGAGAATGCTGCTCCCTACTGGAGGAAAGGTTGGACACACACACACACACACACACACACACACAGATTCGCCCGCTCGCCAACAGGCTCCGGCTGACACAAAGAGGTCAGCTTAGAGCACATGCCATCAGCCAACCATTTTTAAGCAGGCCGCCATTTAAAAATAATAAATTGACCATAATCAGAATCACCTAACACATAACATTTTTACCTTATTCAAAAAGCATCATTATGATAACACATATATGATATATAAAAATGGCTGTTTTTAAAGAGATACGCGATTGTATGAAAATGTAGATGGTAAGCAGCAGAGGCTTTAGATGGCGCGGTGCTCTACTGAAGACCTTTCCACCCCACCAGGCTTTCTCTCCTGCATGTATCCTTCCCTCCCTCCCTCCCTCCCTCTCTCCCTCCGCTCTCTCTCCCTCTCCCTCCCCCCCATTCTCTCCTAAATGGAGCCCTCTCATGCACTCTGCAATAACGAGCGGTCGCCCGCGTTCTCTGAGCTCAAGCTGTGATATTCGCCCCACAGTCATCATGTTGGAGGAAATTAACAAACTGCATAACAGATGCGGGAGAGCAGGGCAGGCAGGACAACAAACTGCACAAACAGAACAACATGAAAACAAGCCGGTACCATGGTGGAGCATGGAATTAAGGCAGTTAATATGTTTATATACAGCTAGTTATCAAATGAAGATCAAATCATTCTACACCGACTAATGCATTTTTATTTTCAGCTTCAACATTGAACTTCATAGGTTGTATCTAGACATGAAGCTCAGATATTTACGAAAATATTTAAGAAATATTAGCTCAGTGTAAAGGGTCCAGATTTCACCAAGCTTGTTAACACAAGTGCACCAGTACTGTCCCTATGACCTAAATTATGGGAGATACGAAGTTCTTTGTGCTGCTAAGCCTTTACAAATGCACACAACAATGACTACGGGAACCAAAATTCCACATTCTGTTCCTTCTTGAGTGGGCACTTAGAGGAGCCATTCTCTACTTGTCATACCAAATGTTCTCCCTAACACAAAACATCAACAGATGCCAGAGGGCACAATCTCAGAGAAAATCCTCCAGGCTTATGCATGCATATAAAGACATTATGTACATTCTGATATACAACCTCAAAGGTGTTAGCAGTAGATTGCTTTTGACCTTTAGCACATATCATTTCAATCTTCAGGAAATCTGGGCCACGGCCCTAAGGCCAATATTTCATACTTCAGTCAGCGATGCCATCAGCTAGGTCATTAGGTTCAGGCTAGTCTCTTCTGTGATGCACAACATAAGGAGATGTCTATGACACATATGTTTCTAATAGAATGGATGAGACAGCATCTAATTTCAAACCAACTTCCTGTCCCCCTCTCCTTCTTGCAGGTATATTTAACGTCAACTTCAAACAGCAGAGCAGAATAAAAACTTAACTGGTGCAATCAGCTTTCAAGAAACGAATTTGAACCATAATTTGAAACTCATTTTATCTACCATACCTCTGCTGGGTTAGCTTTCAAATGGCCGCTGGAGTTGAGCAAACATTTATCAGCGGATATGATTACACCACAGAATGATGAGCCTATTAGATCCATATACGTTGGGACAGACTGCAATGATCACAATGCTAGACCTCATTAAACATTCAGAATGAATTAGAGCGGGTCAAATAGAGAGAGATTTTGTTTCATCATATTGTTTACTGGCTAGTGTATGAGCCACATAAAATAAACCGGTCACTAGGATCAGTTGCCATTTTGGGTTCAAAGCCGGGCTGCACGGTAGTGAATTATTTCTTATTTAATTTTTCACCGTAAGACTCATAAACAGTAGCCTAGAGTAGCTGTTTTTAGAACTGAAAAGACATTTCACTGTTATCTTCGACACACTTTAAGGTCTGCCTAAAATTTGGAGCTATCACATTTCTATTGACCAAAGCTTTAGTCAGTCTTGCCCTTACAAATAACTTACTAAGTGCAGCAAACTGCAGAGGAATGTCATTCATCATTTAACTGTTGGTAAAGCAGCACTACTGTGGTATAATCAACCATCATTATAAAATCTGCATTCATCTTTTCTTCTCAAGACATCTGCAACCCATGGCAATCAGTCCATGCAGCAGCTTCAATCAGAGGGCCCTGCATCAGGAAGGCAAGTCCCATGCTAAGCCTAATCACTCCTCACAGACGGAGCCTGTAAGGATTATTCATGGGGTACATCCACAAACAGGCACGATTAACTGGACATACATGATTCAGGCAAGATTGTGGCCCAAAGTGAAAAGCACAGACTTACAGTAGGAGACTATTTAGTATTTCCAAATGAAACCCCGCTCATTCAAATGGTGTAGAATACAGATGGGAAATATGTGAGATGTGCCAGCCATAGCAACTGACTGAGTAACCCGCCAGAAGTATGAAAAGACTAAGGGCCTGATTTACGAACAGGATTGCGCCCATTTCAGGCGTAAAATAGCAGGTGTAAACATAAAACGGTATTTACAAAGGAGGCGCATTTGAGAAGAAGCGCAGATTACCGCTGCTGGGAGGGTATAAGGAAAAGTGGGTGTGTGCCGCAAAGAGGTGGGAGGAGAGACGTTAAGTGCGCCTAATTATGTATTCCGTGGTATTTACTAAAACTGCCTGGCGAGAGTGCGGGATAATTATGCACCTCATAAAAGCACGTCTTAACCAGGAAGCGCGTTTTGATTGAGTCTGAAAACTTGGATATGGCAGCAGTTATTAGAGCAAGGCAAAGACACAGACAAAGACAACGCACAGAAAGAATTTTTACGACTAACACTTTTCCAATTTCCAAATTGTAGAGCCAGAGCAGCATATTCATTTCACCTTCCATGTTTATTTTGACGTCTGAACTTGAAAAGCATAGTTGTCAGTGTTGGAATACACCGCTTTAAAGTAAGAGGTGTTGTGTATTCCTACCAGACTATTAAACTGGATGCTATGGGCAGTTAACCTGGCTATTTACTATGTATTTATCTCTAGCTTAGGGAACCATCTTAACAGTTTGCAGTTACCTGTGTGTATTAAACTCATGTTAATATGTGTAAATATGAACTTGTGAACATAAACTCGTTAATTTGAAGCTGCATAGGCACACTGAGGGGTAGCCATAGCAACCCAGAAACTCAATGTTCATTGAAAAGTTTAATTTCCCAGAATCAGCTCACCAAAAAAGGACAGTCATGAACTTAAAGTGATCACAACTTTTAATGTGGACAGGAGGGCTTAACGAAAAAATATTTATGAGTTTCTATATTTACCCGGGTTAGTTTGCTGTAACCTTGTCAACCAAAAGCTCTAATTCTAATTTTAACTCATCATCCATGGTGGCAGGAAAATGCAGGCTATGTCTACCCTATTTTAGCGGGGCGCTATTAAACACTAATGGTCGGGGGTTAGGCGCTAATGACAAGACGACGTTCTTGTTTGATAAATAGGATGCAAAACACCGTGCGGTATTTTGTGCTTTGGCAAAGGTGCAGATTAGGCTGCGGTCGCAATGTTAGTAAATCAGGCCCTAAGTGTGGGCATTGCTTCCTGACCTGGCCTTCATTTCCTGAAAGCATTGTTGATCAGCCACAGTGTTAACGAAGAGAGAGAAAGAGAGAGTGTGTATAAAAAGATGGCTTCCATCATTTAACGGTGGCAGTTGTTTAACTTCACTTTCAGGAAACACACCCCTGCTCGGGAAATGGCCACCGATGTGGCACGACAGGTCTGCCGACCTGACCAGTCTGCCGTTGCCCCTTTACCAGCTGGCTTTACACTGAAAAGAGAATAACAGCGACACCAATTAACAGTTGAAGGTCAATAATGACAATCCAAGCACTGATGGAACAGCTTCACTGTGTGACTCACAAGTGACACATTCACCATGCAGAATCAGTTCACCATGGGAGAATCAGTTGCACTATACATGCTGTGCAATGATGCACATAACCCGCGAAACAGTGATTGAAACTGTGTTAGATTTTTAATTTTTATTTAGCTTTTATTGACTCCTGTGGGACAGTGGAGAGAGAAATCACCCATGAAGAGAACCCCAGGAAACCTAAGATTACTTAAGGCCTAGATCTTCAAGTCCAATCTGCAAATATAATATACATCATATAATAAACTGTTTTTTTTGTCCTGCATCAGTACAACCATAGAGGCTGTGATTTACTGATCATTAAAATGAATGTGACTGATGCCATTTAAGGGAAATGCACAGCTTACCAATAGTCATTACAGGTTTTGTGCCAGAAGCCAAAACAGCTGAGCTTTACATGTTTGGTGTAGACATGCAAGACTGTGCATCAACTGAACTATTTATAATGATACAACAAAATACACTTATGGACTATACAATACTAAGAGGACAATACTAAGACTGACACAAGTCTTTTTTAACTTGCATTTTATCAGTGTGTTCAAACACCAGCTGACTAATAAGTCATTCAAGCAATATTAAAATCTAATATATCTGATCATAACATTATTGAAAACCAGAGAAATGTGTTTTCTCTTCTAATCTACGTCATTTGTCCAATGTAAATGAGAGTGAGGAAATGGATATTTTAATGGCACTGGGAAATCACAGACATTAGGGTTTTTTATTTAATACCTCGGACGCACTAGTCGGCAAAACATAATGGAATGGATGGATCTATACTGAGAACCAATAACAAGAAGTGGGAGCGAGAAGACATGTGGAGTTATACGAACACATTGATGTTTTATGTCTGCCATGGCTCTACAATCTTAAAAGGCACGAGATGGCATGAGGAAAACCAGGTTCAAGTGATCACTTCTGTACACTTCTCTTCACCTTCATGGTTTCATATGGAGGGCAACAGAAAATCTAAATATCACATACTAGGCAACCACATCAAGACACATGCCTGCACATAAGCACTTTACACACATACATCCATGCACACACATATGGAAACACATATATGCAAACACACACACACACACACACACACACACAACCCCAAACACCCACACAGGTATTATAACTGGGTTAAGTCTGTGATTCAGAACATTGTGACCAACCATCACTACATTGTAGCTTTAATCCTGCTTACAAATGAGGAACAGGATTTGATGTGGCCTCTTGACATCAGGGACAGAAGGCACTCCACGCTGGGTCAATATGGAGCAGTGTGTCAAGACACACAGCGTATTAAAACAAATACAAGCCATGTCTTTGGAATAAGACAAATTGGAGAAAGTAGAGCAATTTTAAGACCAGATTCCATACAAATACAAAATAAACAGATTACATTTTTTTGTCCAGGAGGAACAAGCAAATAAAACTAGCTTAGTCATGCCAGACAAGGTACTAATTGCTGTTAAAATGCATGTTCCAATTGTTGCAGTGTTCTGTATGTGTGATCTGGTATATAATGGCGATACACAAAAGTGAAACTAGGTTGTGTTTAAAAGTTCAGTGCTTGATTTCATAAACAATTTAAACATTGTCTTCATTGTCAAAATAAAAACATTATGATTACACATTACCTTTCATCAATATATTCTAAGACAATACACAATATGTGAAATCAGTGTCTGCCTCTGTATAAATTCAGCATGTATGGTTTGTATGCATGTAAAGTTTCAGTCAACTTTATCCAGACATAAATGTCAAAGACCCTCTACAGGTTGTCCAGGTCTGCCACTCACTTACCTCAAAAGTGCCGGTTCAAAATGCCCCGCAGCACTGAAAAGGAAGGCACAAGGAGAGACATTTTTAGATCAAAATAAATCAGTAGAATACGGAGATGCATTTTCACGTAGCACAACAGCTTATGGTGCAATCAAATGAATTCAAAAAGTATATTAATGTATAATTTCCTTAGAATAACAGCGGAGTTCTTTTTAGACAGAGATACCGCAATAATGCCTTTAAGAAGACCCCTCATTTTGCCACCTTCAAGCCTTTGTATTGAACTAAACAGAGGCATCAAAATGCCATCCCAGTGGGTCCTTTTGCATAGAAATCCATGCCAGTGTTCTGGAACCAGAGGTATGTTGTTAGCATAGCGTCTGGCCTGACTGATAATGTCCCGTTTAAGACCAGTCGGATATTTCCAACTTCAAAATTACACTAGAACGCCACTTCAAAGCTCCAACTCAACCAACTGGACAGAGCTTAACAGAGAGCTTGTCCATATTAAAGGTTAAAAACCTATTTAAATATGTGGGAGTTTGCATGAAAAGCCAGTGTGTCAAAGTGAACAAGAAAAAAGTTGTACATTATTATTGATAGCCAGCAGATAGAAGTAAAATCTACTGATTAACTAATTTTGAGAGTCTATTCTGGGAAATATCATGTTCGAATTCAAGGTTGTCTCGAATGCGCGATAACATACCTATCGGAAATAAACTAGCCTACTTGTTACTTTCAAAAACACTGACAGGTGAACTTAGAACTTAGCTCTTGCAAGTTATGCACATTTACAGCAATATTCAGACTAAAGTTGATGTGTATCATGTGCAACATGTTAGTGCTTATCATGACGGATTTGTGTGTTCTGACACAGTAGTCACACACACACATAAACAATGCTTGCATCACCCTTACATAGAACAAACCCACTTTTATCCACAATCCAAACTCACTAAGCAAACTTATGTGACTGGTCTCCCTGATTTCTAAAGGTTTTTATTGTTGGATGGATTTACCACAGGCTGCGAATGCGGCTTGGTAGCATTTCAAAGCACATAAATCCCCCTGTGGGATTTGAAGCTGAAATCACTGGACAGGAGTGACATTTACTACGAAAACAGAGTTCTGCATGAAAAGTGGAGAAGCAGTCACTTGCCGAAATCAAAGTCTCCCCACACCTTTAGGTCTGCGAGAGCTTAGGGGGTCAATCTGCCTTCTCTGAGCCTGGCTAATGCAAAGCTTTTGTGTCCCAACATGACTTCCACAAACAAACAAACAGGCACATAAATGCGGGCTGACACACACACGCTCTGCACCGACTCTAATCTCCAATCTAATAATTGATATTTAATCATACAACACAGAGCACCCCGACATGCCAGCGGCCAAAACTGCCCTCCCCTGCTGATGCCCATCACGTGAGACACACGAGCACAGGGCCTGGTCTCACCCCTGCCAGAGGAATCAGCTACAGTACATGCTGCTTACAAAGCAGGGGAGCTTCACCTTCACGTGGGAAACTGGGCAATGAATTTGCACTGGGTTTGAGACCCTCAATGTCAAGCCTCAGAAATATCTTAGTGCTGCATAAACAATCCAAATGTATCCTATGTATGTCTAGGTCAACTGTCCCAGGCAAGCAAGACTGAGATGTCATTTCAATCTGAATTGGTCAGAGCAATCAATGCCAGTGTAATTCCTGGAAACAGGTTACCGATCACTACATCGTTACATATTGTACCATTTAAAATGTTAGCACGCAATGTACAAAACCAAACATAGCATAACTATAGATGTTAGGATGTACAAAAATAATATTACAAAAATACAAAGGTGTAGAAATGCTGGTTTCTAACAGGAATTCAGATCAGCTTCTCTTTTAATTTCAAATTGGATTTCATACACTGTAGTTTAAACTGTGCAGTATAGAATCAGGGTCTGACTACAACTGATATAGCAGCACTTTGGAAACATACTGTAGTGTATTTTAATTCCTCACTCTATACTTCCTCCAAAAAAAATTCACACACACAAACACGAGCATAAGCAACGAACCAGCATTTGTGTCTCTCGATGATGATTGGTGAAAACTGCCAGGTCGAAGCTTGCTTAAGCAGCCAAGGCTCCTGGGTAGGACAGTTTTAAAACACTACCTACCAAAGAATGCATGGCTAGTGGTCTAGGCTATAGTAAAACACACACAAGGACACACATACAATGTTACATACCCAAGCAGTGGTGACTAGAGGGTGTGTATGTGTGTGTGTTGGGGGGGTTCTCTCTGTCACTGAGTGACCCAGTGGCCTGGAGGCTCCATGATGACACAAAGCGTGAGGCTCAGCCGAGCACTCAGGCAGAAACAGAGGGGGCCGAGCGCCACCGCAACAGCAGCCAGTGACGCCTGTGTCCTGGAAAGACAACGGAGAGACACTCTCCTGCATTTCCTGTTTATTTTTTTCCCCCTCTACATCATGACTCAGAGAAAGAGAAGAGCCTGTTACAGTGGGGCGTCCTGAGACACAAGGCAACGTCTTACCTCCCACCCTGGCCAGCCGACGCCAGAGGGAGGAGGCGAGGCGAAAGGAGAGGAGGTCACTCTCAGCACTGAAAGGCTCCACGCAATCAACGGTGAAAAAAGGGCTAGTGAAGCAGTTAGGCTCTTTTGTCTTGCAGTAGCCCATGCACCCCTAATGCTGTTTCCACACTGCATGTGACCTAATGCAGCCTTCAGAACTGCACGTCAGGTCCTTTTATACTCAAGCGCCTGACCCCCTGTGGGTGCACAAAAGGAGTTAGAAAAACAGTACCAAGCGGTCTAATTGAGGGGGATTGTCCTTCCAAAATGTTCAGACAGAAGCCAAGAGGCGGCGTCTAATCGGCGTGCCGTCACAGATGTGCCGTACTTAATGTCTGGACAGCGTGCGCAGTTCACATTTATAGCCTGCCAACTTCAGCAGGCTGATTCCCGTTATGTAATGTTTACTACTCGGAGGAAAGCAGAGCTTAAATGTGCGCTTTGTGTCTGTCTGCACACAAGCACACCCTGCTCACAACATCGCCCCCGCACACAGACTTACACACAGCCCACTGCGGGACATCCCATAAACACACGCTCTTCGCCGCCACTTGCTACACTCTCGTCTCCACGTCAACACTCGTCTGAACCGATAAACACCCAAACTCATGAGGATGCTACAAGAGATTTTTAGGGAAAACACAAGAGAGAGAGAGAGAGAGAGAGAGAGAGAGAGAGAGAGAGAGAGAGAGAGAGAGAGATAGAAAGAAAGTGTTAGTGAGTGAGAGGGAGGGAGGGAGGGAAACAGAAAGTGAGATTAGAGGAATCGCCAGTTGAGGAGTGAATGGGATGACCACAGGGACTGGGTGCGGGTGAATAAAAGTGTGGCGCCGGATTCCTCCCAGGCCTCTTTTCTGCTCCGCTGAGCCTGTGCTCCTGACCTGAACTTGCCCAGCAGATCATTAACAGCAGAGAGGAGGAGACACTCTGTCTCTGGGTATGGGGGGGTGAAGGAGAACTAGTGTGTCTGTTTTGAGGAAGGGAGGGAAGGAGGGGGTGTTGCAACCAGGCCAGGCCAGGCAAGGCATGAAGGGTGCATTCCTTACCAGTGCTGGGGGCTTTTAGTGCCCCGGAGCTGTTCAGGTTGAGAGAGGAGAGGGACCCCCTTTCCCAAGCCAGTGACTCATCAGGCCACACCGGCAACCATCAAGCAAACATTCCTCTGCCTGACTGAGGGTGCTAGCACCACGCCGCGCCTCACAAGGAGGGGTGATGTCAAAGGAGCCTTTTTAACTTGCCCTCATCCATTTACCCATTTCTCCCACAAGGGAGCCCAGATTAAGTTTCCGTGGTGTCGGATTCAGACAAGTACAGTCAATGTACCAGAAACACACCCAAGTTTCCATGACCTCCTGCTGACAGCCACAGAAAGCTCAGAAAAATGTCCTGTAGCATGAAAACATACAGCCAGGTAATCTCTAAAAACAAGAACATCCGAAAGAGACATTCACGTTAGGCCGGGTTGACAAATTAGTCACTCTGAGAATGTCCTCAAGGTTAAACATCTTCAGGGCACAAAGAGAAAAATAACAGTGCTTCAATGCATGTAACAAGGTAGATTTAGAAGTGAGGTGAGGTCAAGGTGAAATAATAGACTCTCAACACTGAGCTTTCAAGTGCTGATGCTAAATTGTCATGCATGGAATCCTGCCAAAGAACTTGACTTTGCAAACATTTAATTTCATTAACCACTACACACTCACCCTTAGGGAAGCAGTGATGAGAGAGAACAAAGTACCGATACTTAAAAGCTATAATATGAAAGGCATACTAGTAGTCAGGTCAGCACAAGATAGAGAGACTTGATGACAAACCCTTCTGCTTTTATGTTTGCTTTTTTTCTGTTGTCCCGGCCCATCAAGAATTACATCTAATTTTGGGTGTATCTTAAAGAAAGAAATTGTGAACCTTGGCCTTATTTTTAAATCTTTTTGGGTCTGACATTTACTAGGGATACTTAACGATCGAAATCAGTCCTGTATGACGTTAGAACGATAAAACTCACAACAGCAAAATGGCTATAAAATTGAATCTTATAAGGCAAGCACTCGCCACTGACAGGCTCAATAATGTTATTATAAGGGTCCCACAACATGGAAAGGATCCCTACAGAGAAACATCTGTATCTGTACCCCCCCCCCCCAACATCTGTATCTGTTCACCTCAATAACAGTAAAGAAACTGTTGAAAACGATTGTTTCTACAGTCAGTGGTTTACCTCTCTCAAGTGCCGGTCTCTAACGTAGCACCTCACACAGTGCCTTCACGGTGGCCTTCGATTACAGGCACTGAATGCTTTGCTACATCAGAGCCTGGAAGAAGAGACAGATAAAACACTTTCAGTACAAACAGACATTTTCTACAGTTTTTCTAGTTATTGAGATGAACAGATACAGGTGTTTCTCTGTAGGGATGATTTAACTAAGATGGTGGAGCAGCCAATAACTCCAAGGTCATGTGTTCAATACCCAGGGAAGACATATACTAACTTTAGAAAGGAATGCCAATGCCAAAGTAATACTGCCTTGGATTTTAAATCATACAGGTATGATTACAAGGCATCCTGTGCCTTCAAAGTACTTCTACTTTAATGAGAACATAACTAAATTATGTAAAGAGTTAGGTTAATGACCTTTTAAAGACATGTCCCTCCAAAATAATATATTTATTCAAAAGGCTTTGAGGATAAAGATAAATAAAAAAAAAACACCTGGATTGAAAACACCAACAACAGGTTTCATGTACACTCACGCTCTTTAGCATTAAAGGTAAGAGATATGCGCAGGAGGAGGGGAGTTATTGGCAGTGGTACCTGTTCCGTGGAATGTTCCTTGGTGCACTTTCAAGCTTCCTTTCATTTCATGAAATGTGACAGCTTGGCTTTCTTTTGCATCTCAGATGCTTCTGTCGGCTCCTGCACCAGCTGTGCCCCTTTTAACACCCCACCATGAGCTCCCTTCACCATCAGTTAAATCAGAGGGCATTGGACTGCAGGCATTTCAGGACAGCACATACCACTTCCCACGCAACGATGCCCGGCTTGTTTTTATAACAAATCAACAAGTGTAAAAACAATAACAGTGGTGTTCATCTGCGGGCGCTAACATAAGCTGGCAGATAAATTCTGTCAAAACACGAGGGAGGATGAAAGGGACAGGAGCACCTTCGGTCACCTCCCTGACAGATTAGAGGAAAGTAGAAGAGGAAATTTAAGTAGGCTATTTCATTTTTATATTACAGCCAATTTTAGGACAATGAAAACTTCTGACGTCAACACACATAATATGAGATGGGGTGATAGTAGTGGATAAAACTGAGTGATTATATCTGCAGATCGCTATCTGAGCTTCTAGAAAATTGTTCCAAGCATGCAGCAATGCCTGTTGAGTGCCACATTAATTCATCTGAATAATGCAAATATAAAACATCCCTCCATTGCAGACAACAGCACACATGCCAAGATTCTGTCACAAACAATTAGGGCAACTTGAACAGCCTCAGGCCTGGGAAGATGAAATAGTTCTTACTCTAGAGCCCTGACAGATTTCAAAGCACATATTTTCACCTTCTCTGCTCTGTTGTCAAAGCATGAAGGTCCAGCAGTCAAGGCACATTTAAAGCCCTATAAACAAACAAGGGCAAGGCTGCCTTGACTTGGTTTACGCTCTGGGAATGATGCCTCAACTAGAGCAATATTCGCTTAAAGGCTATTCCACTGACAGTTCAGCAACCAGTGGATTCAATCAATTTTTAGATATACCTGTTTATGACAAGTTTCCCTGATGCCACTGGTTTTACTGAAGTCTCACCAAAGCTTAACTACATTACCGGTTCAGCAGATTAACTAATTGTTTTACATACATTTTACATCCTGCCATCCGCCAATTGTTAGACCTACCTTACAGTGAAAAAGGTGCAAGTAAGACAGCAAACTGGGATTATAGACCATCTTAATTTCATATCAAAAGAAACGCGTTTCGAATTCGACCGAATCGAATTAATAGAGCACGTTTGTTTGGCTTTTCAAAAAATAAAAAAATTAAATGCGTAGGCTACTAGCAGGCTATAGTAGCCTGGCCTATAGCCAAAAACCTGTCTAGAAAGAAGTTCGAAAAAGCAAGTTGAGGGGACTCGTTACGTTTGCCATTTCTTATAATGGTAACTTCAAGCCTGTAGGCCTGGGTAACCTATTAACTCTAGCTGGGTGTATGCTGCATGCTAATATCATTCGTTCGTTTCCGTTTATGGGAAATTAATCTTGGAATGTGTAGGCCTACGTAGGCCCTATAGCCTACGAATGCGAATGAGCCAAGCAATCTCTCCTTTTTGCTTGAAGGTCATCGAGGGTTGGCTTTGTCATTTCCAGAGGCAGATATCAAGATTTTTAAATGGTCACTTTTTTCACATTTGAGGGAACTTTTTTGCCTTAACATCTCAAACCAATTTGGACGTTTATCACTCACCGACTGCAAAATATTCTGGTCTCGCTCAAGGAAAACATGTTAGACCGCGAGCGCTGTTTGAGGAGATGTTTCGAAAACTTGAGGGAGATGGACTGTGCGTCTTGTCTTTGGGTGCATTACAGGCCAGCGCGAGCTCCAAGTCGCTGCTAATTCGCAATGAAAGGTTTTTCCTTTGTAGATTGTAAACCATAATTTGTAATAATAATTTTCGAACAACCTTCTGAAGCGATATGACGAAATCCGATTCAATCGAAAATATTGAATTTATCTAAATATTTTTTTATTCTAAAATGTTTTCAACTTGATTTGCTTACCTGCACGTCCAGTTGGGATTTAAAGGCGCTGTTACTTTTTGCCTACATTTTTTTTTGATGCGTTGTTTTACTTTGTAGACACAATAAGGCTACAGAGCTCTTATTGTTGTGCGTTTCCCTTCATGGCCTACATCAGCGTTTACCGAAATCGTCGTTGACCACCCACTGTGGTAACCGTGGAGAGTTTTACCGACGGTAGTTGTTCAACAACGCTTTCGGTAAATCTCAGGCTGGATGTTGTTCGCGAAAAAACACTCCCTCTCGCAGGCCCGTAGCCAGGATTTTGTATGGGGGGGGGGGGGGGGGGGTTCTTAATTTAATAATTTGGGACAACCCTTTGAAATGGCATTTCCTGCGTTTTTGAGACGATTTCAAAGCAAGAAATGGAGACTGCCAATAACTGTCTTAAGCAGTATGTTATTATATACATGTAACCTTTTGTGTTGGGTTCGTTCAGGTGAAATCCTCACTTATTGAACAGACGAACTGGAGGGAGACTAATCAAGAGCACATGTTGGAACATCGCGCTCTCCTCAATGGTAGTATATTGTTTTGTTTGCAAAGGAAGGAGGCCTACACGTGTCTCAGATCCACTCCCAATTGCTTCGTCCGAACCCCCCCCCCTGGCTACGGGCCTGTCTCGTGTTCTTAATTAAATGCTGAACGGGCTTCTTTTCACAAGGCATTTCCCCATCAACACAGAATAGGCCAAGCTAAACTTCCTTGTCATACACAAAAAGTATTTTTCGGTGAAACATCAAAATCTGAGTTGCCAAATTTGTCAAAAGAATATTATAAAATCCCCCCCTAAACCTTCAACATTGATAAGGATGATTAGAGCAATAAACAGTCAAACACGTAAGTACATGGCCATTTTGAAAGAGGGTATACTACAGTGTAAAAATAAGCAGTGCAATTGATTTATTTTTATTTAAATAACTCTGACACACCACATCAGTCAGAGTCATTGACTTCCTTACACAGGTGTAATCTCAAGTGACCATTAACTCACTCAACATAATCGTTTGACACCACTCCGACAAGGCAGTTTGGGATTGCAGAGCACATTAGTGGTCCATAATAAATCTTTCGGAGAAGACCACACCACAACACTTGTGGGCAGGCATCCACCCAACACTTGACAGCGTGAATTACCACCTCACTTTAAAGCCATGTGACCTGGTACACTGTCTCTGAATACTCACTGGCTCATGGGCTATTGCACACTCGACTCAGGAAAGGTTGTGGGGTGCTAACATTAGTATTTATTTTAATGGCAATGTCTGCATGATTGAGAAATGTATCTGAAAAATATGACAATCCTCTTAAGACGTGCTTTGGTACAATGCCTTGCCAGTAAATTGGGTGGTCTGTCCTCCTGTTTGAAAATACCACCACCATTTGGGTAAGGTATTATTGGGTCAAAAATAAAGATTTTTCTTTTGTCATGAGGTCTTATTTGCCTCTAATAATAGCAGCACTCCGATCAGACAGTTGAGCTTCCATTGTCTAGTACATGGCCACTGACCCAGGAACAGTTATAGTGCTAACATTCGAGTCCTATAAGCACAAACGTAGATTAACTCTTTCAAATACAAGTTTATGATACAAAAAAAACACACACACCTACCAACATAACAATCCTCTTATCCCAAAGGAATGTGAAACAGCACATTCCATATCTTTCCAATCATTCTGTGATGTCTTTAGAACAGTAAAAAAAAAACATAGAGTTAGAAAATCCATTAAGAGTGGAAGTCTTGGTCCCATCATAATAAATACCATAATATAGCCTCTCTGAGTGTGCGCCTGATGAATCTCAGGTGATCTCCGATCAGCGACGTTCCTCGCCGATCCGTACAAAAGCCTCAGTCCCTCCCCCTGCAGTTAGGTCAGGGCCTATACTGGTTCATCTGTGAGGGAGGCAGGTTGCTGCTGTATCTGTTTGGCGCTGCGCCACCGAATGAAGTCCTGAAGCCTTGCGCCGAAGACGCTCTGGCACCAACGCCAAGTCCCATCCCAAGCCCCAACCCGCTGCTGGGCGGCGCAAAGCCCTGATTTAGCATGCCGGCGTAGGGCGAGGCCCCGTACGGCAGGCCCATGCTGTAAGGCCTCTGTGGCTGAGCGCTGGGCAGCACCACCGGGTGAATGTTCTTCCCGGGCGTGTTAAAGGAGAATTCTGGGGGTGGGCTGGTGGGCTTGGCCGGGGTGGAGGTGAGCGGGTCTGACACATCCAGGGGCTTGTGAGAGTGGGAGTGGGAGTGGGGCTGGAAGCCCGGCAGGCCCCCGTAGTCGGAGGGGCTGTGGGTGGCTGCGGTGGGGAGGGCTCCAGCCACCAGGGACGGCCGGATCCAGTCATCCTTGAAAATCTGAACTGTCAGCCTGGAGACCAGTGTGGCAAGGCGATTGGTCACGTGGGCAAGCACCATCTGCTCGTTGGCATCGCGGCGGATGCGGACATGGACGGAACCGGCCTAGAAAGTAGACGAGAAAGACAGAGAGAGAGAGACAGACAGACAGACAGACACATATGGAGTGAGGAAAGTAGAAGCACCTCCGCCTATTTAATTAACATCAGCCTGCCTCTCTACAAAAGCTGTGGACAGTGGAGTAAAACAACAAAAAACAAAACAAAAACAGAAAGAAAGTGGGCTAAGTTCATTTCAGGGCATTTTATTATGAGCATGCAAAAAAAGAAAAAGTTAAAACTAGGACAATGAATTGCTGAAGTTGAATGGAAAGCTTAGTGGCAGCTGATTCCAGCTGGGAAAAGCTCATCTGACTGGAAGCGAGAGGGAAAACCATATGTTACAGGTCAGAGAGGCTTTCGTGGAATACTTCACTTGACTCAACTGAAATTTGTATCACACAATCCGACACACTACTTCTTTAAGACATCTATGGACCTTATTTTCTTGGCTGTTTCATTTCTAAATACATTAGCTTCCATGGTGTTACAGTGGCTCTA
Organism: Sprattus sprattus; assembly: GCF_963457725.1. Taxonomy (NCBI): domain Eukaryota; kingdom Metazoa; phylum Chordata; class Actinopteri; order Clupeiformes; family Clupeidae; genus Sprattus; species Sprattus sprattus. Next base: position 22,525,853 of record NC_137910.1, on the reverse strand, counting down.
CAGGTAAGTGAGTGGAGGAGAGTTAGCATACCAGAGAGCCAAAGCCAATGCTCCAGAAGTGTTCATTCCGCACCTCCAGGACTCCATCTAAAGTGGACACCTGTCAAGAGACCCAACATCACAGCTGATGACATGAAGGTAACCTGCCTATGTAACATTTTAAGTTCCATTTTCACACTGCATAGAGAGGACCGTAGACCTCAGAGACCACTCACCTCACGGAGCAGTTTGTCCAGCTGCCCTATGACGTGAGATGGAGTTGTCTGGTGGGATGAGAAAGTAAATGAACATTGATCTACCAGTACTCAATGTATGTACCCCAAATACGTGAATGTACATAATACACAAAGTATGTTTCTTCAACATTAAGTACACAGCAGTTATAATCTATCGCTATTAACGTTTGGTTTGGGGATACCGAGGACAGACCACCTGGATGGAGATTATGTTAAGTACACAAACCTGAAGAAGCACCTTCCCGCTGTATACGCTCATGGGGTACATGGTGCCAAAGGTCATGAGAGCAATGGCCACAGCTGAGGCCGTGTCAACTGCATTATAATTACTGCAAGCAGAGAGAGAGGGCTGCGGTTAACCATGATCAACACAAATGTAAGACATTCACGTCAGAAATGTACGATGGGAGATCTGTCTGAACTGTGTTTCGGAGTGAAAAAAAAACTAATTCGATTGACAGTGACGCTGAAAAACATGAACCAAGCTGCTGTGGTATGGCAGTCTGGATCATGAGATCCGTGATGAGGAGCAAGTGTGTGGCGGGGGTGATCTGGAGAGCGTGAGAATAATAAAGAGCCTGAGAGGCAGAAGTGGAGGCTTGCACTCACTTGATCTCGATGAGCGTGTAGGTGATGCCCAGCGCCAGGGCTCCAGCCAGGTTAATCAGGACGAAGGGATTCATGCGGGGCAGGAGGACACTGCTCAAACCGGGGATGATCCCACACACGCTATTAAAAACACACACACAGACACGCGCACGAACGCACACACACAAACAAACACACACACACCAAGGTTACTATCGTAAATTAAAACCAAAACCAAGACAAAACAATTGGTTTTGAGGCACTTTCGTAAACTGAAACTAAATAATTTACCTATTGAAAATGAAAAACTAAACTAAACTAACAATGGTTACTTAACACATTTTTTGTATCCATTCCAGGTGGCAGGTGTCACACTCAACCTTAAGGCAATACAGCGTGTCAGGACCTACACACTAATGGAAGTAGGCCTTATTATCAAGTGAAGAAGTCAAAAATGGCACTATTTGAAATTGATAAGTGAAAACGGCTCAGATTGTATTCAGATTGAACAACCCATATTATCAAAATAAAGATGATTTTGAAAATGGAAAACTATTATAACCTTAACACACACGCACTTAATAATCCCCAACAAGCATGTTCTGTTCCTGACAAATTCAATATTTACTCGAGTCAACCAAGTGTGTACAGTCACAGGCCACGACACCAGCAGAACATCTGGCAAGAGAAAAATCTCCTCTCCCAGTGCTGTCCCGAGCCATCCTTAGAGAGAACGCTTAACCCCTCTTTAGGTCATTTCAGCTGTACACTGATAAGACCAGCCTCTTGAACATACAATTGAGTTGACCCAGCAGACCTTCACTAACAGCCTTTGTTCTCCAATTAAACTCAGTCGCCAGCAGTGATGTGATTCATGCTACAATGGGCAAAGAAACAGTTTTCTAACTTTGGGTCGAGTTGTTGTTTCTGATTTTTCATTGTTCAAAAAAGGATGGGCTATATTCAGAGACAGACCTAAATTCTCATAAAATAATAATTGGGGGGAGTGGAAGAGGAGGTGCAGCGTGCGGCTACCTTCGGCTGCGGCCCAGTCACAACAACCATGAAACATTTATACAGAGGGAACGGGGAGGTTTGTGAAAGTAATGTATTGTTCTGATTTGGAGCCGTCACCCCCGGCCCCTTGAACAGCTGCCTCGCGAGAGGTCTGGGAGGCTCCTGGTCTGCACGGGCTAGTGTGTGATGCAACGTGATGAACTGTTAAAACAGATGGGTGCTGTCAAAGTGCCGGGGCGTGCATCAGCAGGCAGAAGAGAGGCATGGAGAGAAAGAGAGAGAGTGAGAGAGAGAGAGAGAGAGAGAGAGAGAGAGAGAGAGAGAGAGGAGAGCGAGAGAGAGAGAGAGAGAGAGAGAGAGAGAGAGAGAGAGAGAGAGAGAGAGAGAGATGAAGGGATACTGGATAGACCAAACAGGCCAAACTGTACTTCAGGATCCATCTATAGTGCGGTATCCTAAATCTCTAGGGAAAACACTTCTCATGGACAGTCATGGACAGGCTCCTGAAGGTCAGCATGTGCGCCAAAACATAACAGCCTGCAAAATCCTTCTCTTACTCATCTTTTAGTCATGAGTAATACAGGTCAGGCACTGTGCATATGCAATAAGTACGTCGAAAATAGTCTTGTTTCTGGCTAAAAAAATTGTATTCTTGAAATGACGCATTAAACATGAACTACACACAATCAGGTAAAAAGCTTTCAAACTGATCAAAAGCTCCAAGCTGGGGTACTAAACATTCAGCTCTTATGGAGTCACTTTCTTCCTCTTGTCTCTGCCATTCTCCTTTCAAAGCCAGAGACTTTTTTGGACGTGAGGGGAATCGGTAGGGTGGTGTGCTGGTGGTGAGGAAGCAGGCAGGATTTATAATCTCCATAATCTGATAATCTCCCTGGTGCATTGATATAATTTGAGTCGGAACAGAGCCGTGCGATTCCCTCCCTGTGCTTGTTGTCGAGCGCAGGGCCAAGGCCCTCTGTGGTGTTGTCAGAGCGGCTCCTGGACTGTGTTTTAATCCGCCGCTCGGAGATGGAAAATGTAGGCTTAAGAGAGGACAAACAAACACCTGATATTATGTCTGGTGCTTCCAAACAAGGGCCTGAGTCTGCACCACTGAATAGGAGATGTTATATAATGTTTGCTCCCAAATAAGATAAAAGCTGAGGGTAAGGGGTACACACATACACAACATGATTACTTAGGATTAAAAAAAATCTACCAGGAAGAAGAAGAAAAAAAAAAAAACATGAAATACAAACTAACCCTAATGCAACCTCGATGCCGCAGTACTGTCTAGCTCAATATGGCGGGCAAAAGCACTTTCTAAAGAGAGCACAGACATCCATTGTGGAAATAGTACATCATCTGAAAGGGCTAGAGATATATCTACAATCAACTGAGCAACATATTGCTTTTTTGGGTAGTTTCAGCAAGTGTTATGGTGTTATGCACTATTAAGGGTTTATTCTAACAGGAATACATGAAGACCCCTTGAGCTAAGAAGGTCTTAATCTTTGTCATGTTGATAAGTCACCTCGTCCAAACGGCACATCCAGGAGCCATGGGGGTCACACTGTCAGTTACAGTAGCTAGAGGGCGCAAAATGATCTCCTGCACAGTTTGGAGCTGAAACGCTTTGCCTGCCTGCCTGCCCATCCATTATTCACACAATCCAATGAAGTGATTCATAATGTCGCTGCTCAGAGAGACACGACAGGAGAGTGACCCTCCCAGGACCCAGGAGAAAGGAGTGTGTGTGTGTGTGTGTGTGTGTGTGTGTGTGTGCGAGTAGGTGCATGCGAGCCTTGGGTGCAGGCACTGTATGGCTGACAAATTGGTCACATGAACAGCTTTCCCTCAGAAATACCAACTAGTGACTTCAGACAAAAGCTTAACGATACTCTACGGAGGATTTTATAAATCAAGTGCTGAATTGCAGGTTTTGCTTAGACCCTGATCTCATTTTCGTTGACCTGAAAGCTGACTGTTTTTTTCTTGTAAATAAGTCATAATTTGAAACAAACGTGTGAGAAACAGTCCACTCATCTGTTTTAAGATGACGGAGGATCAATACTGGTGGGGATGACTCATTGAAAGGGGATCTTACCTTCGACTCAGGTCAGCAACATGCTCCTGCAGCCAACTGGTGCTGGCAGCTGTTGGAGGGAGAGAAAGAGAGGGAGAGGGAGAGAGAGAGAGATGTTAGGTATCCAGCATCGACTTCACCCCACTCCGACCTGCGCCTTGCATCAGCGAACACCCGAACACACACACACACACACACACACACACCCTGGTGACATCAGTAACAGGAGCCCTAGTGCCATTTGATCAGCCTGGGGCCAAGGCCCACCCTGTGACTGCAGTACCCGCGGGTGTGAATAACCGACCCTCAGGCCAATCAGGATGGGTCAGATCCACAGCCATCTGCATCTTCACCTGTCACCACCAAACAGGCAAATCTTTTCTTCTCCCCCTCCATTTTATTTCTCTCTATCACACTCTAAAAACATGTGTACATTAAAAGAGACGTTTCATCCATGTCAAAACTTTTTTTGAAGTATGGGTTTTCCTGGTCTCAGAACTGACTGCCTATATGAGTGTATCCATTGGGTTTTCCTGGTTACAGAACTGATGCCTATATGAGTGTATCCATTGGGTTTTCCTGGTTACAGAACTGATGCCTATATGAGTGTATCCATTGGGTTTTCCTGGTTACAGAACTGATGCCTATATGAGTGTATCCATTGGGTTTTCCTGGTCGCAGTACACTCTTCTCGGGCCAAAATGCTTTAGAGGGTGTGTGTGGTGGTGGTGGTGGTGGTGGTGGTGGGGGGGGATTAGGGGTGCACAGGGAAGTCTTTCTGCTGCTGCGTGTGCAAAATATTTTCTCTGGACTGTCGTATTTATGATGCAGCAGTCTGAGACCCAAAGGGCACCACGGTCTGGAGGTCTTCTTATGTAATGACTCTAATGTGGCGGAGTGGATAACACTGCATGCATGTGTGCCCCATACATGCAGTGCGCTGTTGTATATCGGAGTGTCTGCTTAGGGCTTGAGTTCGGCAAAAATGAAGACAGAGTTCTTGTTAACAGGTAGGTTGTAATAAAACTGTTTCGAAGAGCAAAAGGGTAGGTCATTGTGTGTATGTGTATTTGGCTGAAACTACAGAACATTTCACAAAGAGGCATAATGCTGTCTGTTTTTTAGTACTTGCATTCTTCTGGATTAAGCACTGAAGACCACCCAGTGAGAGTCCATGTGATATGATGGCCTTCTGCCATGTATTTATATTCTGATGCAGTTCAGATGCTCTACTGAATCCCGCTACCCGTTTCAACCAAATTTAAGACAGAATTTTGGAATGGCTAGATACAGAGATAAGATTATCAGGGCTTTCCTTCAACGCGCAGTCATATTACCAACCCTGTGCTTCCAAATGCCACATATCAGTCCTTCACAGGAACAAGTGTAATCCTGGAAACCACATATTTCAAGAGGGGCTGTAAAGATGACTCCTCCCATGCTATGTCACTGTGATTCTTTTGATCAGGTATCAATCACAACACCAAATGGGCTAGATAGGATCTGTGACATATGGCATCCTCAAGGCACCTTGCTAATCTAACCTAACCTCTCCATCACCCCCCTATCTCCCCTCCCCTCTTCTGCCTCGGGGTGCAAAGTGCCTACAGCTTGGTAGAGTCCCATCATGATTAAGTGACATTTGGGGACAGGTAGCTTTTCATACATCTTTGGTGTCTTACCTCCACACTTGAGGGGACAGGGTCACTACATAAACATTAATCTTAATTCCATGCTTGCAGCCATGTCCAATCGATAAGTACAGTAGTCAATGTTGCAACTACTCAATATGGCTTTGCAAGATTATTTTCTCTTAATGTCAAGACAGGACAGCCACAACA
>NC_137910.1:22380085-22515085 GCF_963457725.1 Sprattus sprattus | reverse complement strand
CTTCAAAATTATCAGTTTCTCTGGTTTTACTATTTATTGGTATGTGTTAAAGTAAAATGTACATTTTTGTTTTATTCTATAACCTACTGGCAACATTCCTACCAAATTTCAAATAAAAATATTGTCATTTAGATCATTTATTTGCAGAAAAATGACAATTGGTCAAAATAGCAAAAAAGATGCAGTGTCTTCAGATCTCGAATAATGCAAAGAAAACAAGCTCATATTCATTTTTAAACTACACAATACTAATGCTTTAACTTAGGAAGAGTTCAGAAATCAATATTTGGTGGAATAACCTTGATTTAAAATCACAACTTTCATGTGTCTTGGCATGCTCTCCACCAGTCATTCACATTGCCGTTGGGTGACTTTATGCTACTCCTGGCGCAAGAATTCAAGCAGCTCGGCTTCTTTTCATGGCTTGTGACCATCCATCTTCCTCTTGATCACATTTCAGAGTTTTTTTATGGGATTCAGGTCTCGAAATTGGGCTGGCCATGACAGGGTCCTGATCTGGTGATACTCCATCCACACCTTTACTGGCCTGGCTGTGTGGCATGGAGCATTGCCCTGCTGGAAAAAACACTTCTCAGAGTTGGGGAACATTGTCAGAGCAAAAGGAAGCAAGTTTTTCTTCCGGGACAACGTTGTACTTTGCCTGGCTGAGGTTTGTAAAAGACCATAAGGATTGAACCAAAGCGGACTGGAGGGTCTCCTAGTTCGTCTTCTCTGATGAGTCCAATTTTCAGCTTTGCCCAACACATGGTCGTCTGATGGTTAGACGTAGACCTGGAGAGGCCTTCAAGCCACAGAGTCTTGCACCTACTGTGAAATTGGACTCATCAGAGAAGACGAACTAGGAGACCCTCCAGTCCGCTTTGGTTCAATCCTTATGGTCTTTTACAAACCTCAGCCAGGCAAAGTACAACGTTGTACCGGAAGAAAAACTTGCCTCCTTTTGCTCTGACAATGTTCCCCAACTCTGAGAAGTGTTTTTTCCAGCAGGGCAATGCTCCATGCCACACAGCCAGGCCAGTAAAGGTGTGGATGGAGTATCACCAGATCAGGACCCTGTCATGGACAGCCCAATTTCGAGACCTGAATCCCATAAAAAAAACTCTGAAATGTGATCGAGAGGAAGATGGATGGTCACAAGCCATGAAAAGAAGCCGAGCTGCTTGAATTCTTGCGCCAGGAGTAGCATAAAGTCACCCAACGGCAATGTGAAAGACTGGTGGAGAGCATGCCAAGACACATGAAAGTTGTGATTTTAAATCAAGGTTATTCCACCAAATATTGATTTCTGAACTCTTCCTAAGTTAAAGCATTAGTATTGTGTAGTTTAAAAATGAATATGAGCTTGTTTTCTTTGCATTATTCGAGATCTGAAGACACTGCATCTTTTTTGCTATTTTGACCAATTGTCATTTTTCTGCAAATAAATGATCTAAATGACAATATTTTTATTTGAAATTTGGTAGGAATGTTGCCAGTAGGTTATAGAATAAAACAAAAATGTACATTTTACTTTAACACATACCAATAAATAGTAAAACCAGAGAAACTGATAATTTTGAAGTGGTCTCTTAATTTTTTCCGCGGCTGTATGTAATATACATCATATATAAATATAAATATATACGGTATATATATATAAATATATATATAAATGTAAATATATAACACTGGGACTGCTGTACTAAAGTTTCAAAATATTGACATATTCACTTGCAAATGTTTAGTAAATCTGTGAGGACTGAGACTCGCATGTTTGTTATTCTAACAGCTTTGCTCAAGCCACAGCCAAAAATGTGTGGTTGCAGTTCAGGCCAGAGGATGTATTAACACAATGTTCAATCTTGAAGGTCACAGCAAACAGTTAAATAAATCAAGCCCTTTGCTCTACTTTGGAATTGTTATGCTAAGGAGAACACACACACACTCACTTGCAATCACAAGCAAAGACACAAAATACTTGGTAAATGTGTTGCTTGATAGCAACTTCATGTTTGTTTGGCAACTTGTTGATCTCAACTGCACATACAGAAGCTAAAGGAGATATTAAAAACATCAATGAGCTAGTCAAATGGCCCAGATTGGGAATGACTGCTAGCATCATGTTAAAACAAGTACTACATAAATATCAGGGCAAGAGTTTGTGTCTGTCTCTGTCTATGCGTTTGTGTGTTTTTAAGTTTGATCAAGCCAAGTTCAGAGGTTGTCAGAAACAAACTTGGACAGAACATTTACGACAAGAACGGCCATAATTGACATGCAACAAGACATTTTGATTGTGATCCACCGTTTCAAAATGTTCGAACTTTTCATTGTCCACTAATGTGTTCTCTTCTCACTGTTAGTTTACTTACCCAAAGGAATAGGACTGACTGGGCTTTTTCATGGCCACCCAGGAGCTTAGGAGACAGGTGATCAGACTAGGGGGGGAGGCACAACAAACAGAAAGTTACAAGCACACTCATTACAGAATGTACTCTCCCACACAGTGAACACTAGGGTAACAGTACAGTGGACCCACAGGTAGGTAATGGTACGGTTTCGGTAGATTTATATTCAAGAAAAAAATCACCCGTTAAGGGTCACCTGTTTTCGTTAAGCTGAACGAGACAAAAAAAGACTGGAAAGCAAGTCCTTCTCCACACAGAGTTCAGGAAGTCTCTTACTGCAGATTCGGGCCATGCCAAAGTAATACTAAATGCGATCTATAGAGTATTTATCACTACGGATATGCCACCATACTCGGTTGTAGATTATACAGAATTTAAGCATATGGTCAGAGTGCTTCAGCCCCGCTACAATGCCTTCACGTTACATCTGCATTTTAGTCAGTCCGCTGTGCCTGTCCTGAATAAAAGAGGTCAGGCTGCAGTTCAGGAATTATCAACACGTCAGAGTCTTACGATGGAGCATTACCGATATTTGTGTTATTTATTTTTTCTTATTGACAATACGCCTGTATTTGAGTGCCTTAACTGATACAGAAACAATTATGGCCAATAAGGCACTGTTGGCTGTTTAAATTTAATGAAAAAAAAGGTGAAATGTTTGTTTTGTTTTCCCTGCTGTACTAAAAACATACCAAACCCTGACCCCAAAACCAAGGTACATAGCGAACAGTGACTTTTGTGTACCGTTACAGCCCTACAATCTACTCACCTGAAGAGATCAAAGATGGTGAGGTATGTGTATGCTGTTAAGGCTGAAATGACACAAATACAAACAAACAAACACATTAACAATGAGAATAAACCTATACACGCACTGATAATTTAACAGTTATTACATACAGTATTGTTCAAATATACATTCTACCACAATAAACACATTACCATGGTAAACATTAAGTAGCAGGCGTGAGAATTTCAGTATAACAACATTAAACAATTTTGAGTAACACTGTTATACACAATAAATGGATACAGAGTCCTGGTTCACATGAAGACTCAAGTTTCAGTGAGTTGTTGAATGATGATTAATGATGTAATATTTATGTGTCTACCTATTTCTTCTAAGCTCTAATGATTCACTAGTGAGAGACCATGCCAGCCAGGCCAAGCACCCATCAGTCTTGGCCCTCCAGTATTACCCCATCCTTGACAAAGTCATCGTTGAAGTCATTTTTTATTGCCTAAAACACAGGCCTGACTGTTATTAAGGTCGAGAGACGACTGTTCTCGGATCACCTCGATGTGTGCGTGTATAGAAAGATGATGAGGTTCATCACTAAAAACAGAGACAAGGCACATTTTGGTGTCCCTATCTGCCATGGCGTTCCACCACACTTGTCTAGCAGCAATAATAAGCAGGGCTTGAAGCCAAAGGATGGCGGGAACATACTCATAAAACTGGAGAACTCCACCCTATCATTACCCATTCTTCCCAGCCCCGTGTCCCAGCGGAGTCCTAAGGCCCAATCCTGAAGCATATTGTGCCTAGATTAAAGTAATTTGTGTATGTTTACAGACCTGATCAATGGGAGATAAAAGAGGAGCTGTGCGGAGGGTGAACGGGCGGGCGTAAGCGGAGACGAGCCGGGCCGGACCAGCCCAGGCCCCGAGGGGAGCGTACTCGCTCCGGCTGAATATTTCATTACGTCTGCTGGGCAACAGCGCTGAAATAAACATATGTGTCTGACTGATCAGTTTTACTCTCCATGCCTGGTGCCCCCCACAACCCTGTCTCCGCCCCCCCACTCCGCCTCTATCCCCAATGCCCTCTCAGGCTCTCCTTTACATCCTCAGGGACCTCAACACGCTACCATTAAAAGGCATTAAGTGCTGGCTGGTAATTGGGAGCATAAGCAGAAAGTTAAGGATGGCCTGGAAGCAGTGGAACTCTTCTCTCTTCCTGAAGGGCCGCTGGTGAGTATCACCTTTCCTGAGGTGGGGGAGTGGTGTGTGTGTGTGTGTGTGTGTGGGGGGGGGGGGCAGTCTCAGAACCACAGAACTGTATTTTCAGGGGCGAGGGAGAAAGGGGGAAGATTTGCAAACTGCAGCACTCCGCTGTCATTGAGTTCTGCAACACACATCGACCGGCCCGGCTTCTCGGGTGTCTGTCGACGTGGCATATTAAATACAATAGATCGCTCCATATGTAAACTAAAAGCTTTTATTGACTGACTACACAGCAACACCTGGCGGGGGAAATAGGAGACTCAGAGAGGATGCGGCCGGATTGGGGGGGTTCAGGCTGGCCGCCCCCTCCTCTCTCTGCTGACATGAGCTGCTGGGGCGTAAGCTGAGAACCTGCCGATGCGGCTGCCGCCCAGACTAGCCCATCAACAGAATGCACACAAAGGGAGGGTCGGTGGGGTGGGGGGGTGGGGGTTATGGGATAATCACCACTTCATCACTAATGGATCAAGGGACACTGCTAAGTGGGGGGCTAAATCACAGATCTGTGTCAGTGACTATAAGCTATGGTATGCATGACAAACACAGATAAATATTGTCAATACTGCTGCTAAATGATGACAAGATGACGACAACCAGTTACAGTAAACGACATAGAAGATGCACCTTAGAGACGTCTATCCCCTCCTGACACACCAGGCAGACATTCTCAATCACAACCATGTTTTAACAGCAAGCTAAGGCTCAAACGCACACCTTTAATGAAATATATGAACATGGTTCAAACAGGAAATACAAGTTTAGACTGATGTTATCAACATCCCCAGGTGTTAGAAACATATATCTAATAAGACTAGGGACTAGCGATAGTAGTTTGTCAACTTAGTTGCTACGATCCAAGAGCACGTTCTGAGGTGGCACTGGATATGTCTGGCGACGCTACCTTTGAACAAAACAAATGATTACTAGCTATCTGTTTTAACACAAACTCTTCAATTCAGATTCACAGTTCAGACAGGAGGACACTCTGAAAGGCCTTGGCCAGTATGGAGCACATCAACAGAGTGTGTAGTGTATAGGTATGGTGTAGGTATACCTCAGCAGCAAGGGAGGCTTCTTATGAAGAAAGTATAGTTTTAGAGCAGACTCTGGGAGAGTTATTTGTCTGTCACCATTAAATAGATCAAATACTCTCCGAGGCTACAGAGTCGTATTTATATGACCAGTAATCTAAATTAGCAAGGTATCCTAACTTCAACTATTCTGTTATTCAACATGCTTGAACATGCTACCTGGATGCTAGCAGAATCACAACTCACTACACTATGAAGGAAGGTCCCCATCCCAAATATTCTGATGGGACACACCGATAAGCGAAAAAAAATCATTAGAAGAGGCACTGCTCTAGTCCATTCAATACAACGCCCGGCGAGGGGCTGGTGGTACAGCAAACATGGATTTGCGAGGAAAAAGTAATGTAATGAATAATGAAAGCATTTCCTGACATTCTGACGGCTGTGTAGTGCACACATGTGCTGCACAACAGCTCTATTTCGGGACAGAGGCATTTCTTCCAGACACTTCAGTTTAGCCTGCCTTCCATTCGCATCTAACCACAAGCGCCTCAGTGGAGCCAAGAGGAGATGAGATGCAGAGAGTAACGTAAGAGGGGAGAGGAGGAGAGGAGAAGAGAGGAGAGGGGTGTTAAGGCCTTAAAAACCAGACACTTGACCTCCTTTTGCTTGGCTTGTCTTCATCTTAGCTCTTGAGAATGCAATGGCTACCTCAGAGCTGACAGTAATGTGAATGAAAAATACAAAGTGCACACACACACACCAGGGCTCGAGACTAACTTTTTGGCTTAGGAGCACTGTGCTCAGTCTTAACCTAGAAAAATTGGGAGCACCAGCAAATATCTAGGCACACCACTATAAAAGGCGTGCTGGAAAACCGTAGTTCTATCACTTCCGGGTTTATAAAATACCTTAAAGTCCACAGAGTGATGGTCATTTTTCAAGGTAGCAGGTTGCCTCCTTAAAGCTGCCTATTACCTAAAAATATGTGCACCAGCTCCCTCCGGCAACTGCAAATTGAAAACAAAGATAACGGACCACACTCCGTTTACAGATGTGTTGTGTTTTTTCAAAGTTACAGAGAAATAGACACTGTACTATCCGATAACACCGTTATTGTAACCAGCAATAATGGTTGGTGTGATTTGTGAGGCGTCAGTCAGCCAACTTTCTAACACAAGCACATTAGCCCAACGCTCTTTCAGTTTACCAACGTCAGATGTTATAGTACAAGTACATGCTATCTTAAAAGACAGCTCGAAAATGTGTTTCGTCCTTTTCCAAAAGCAATCGGTAAGGGTCAGTAGGTGGAAAACAAAACAAAAATATCCAGGATTCCAGAGGAGTTTCATAGGAAAACTAAACAAAGATACCAAAGAGTGGCAAAATGAGCACATACTTGAGCGCAGTGTTTTTAGTGACCTGTGCAATGGCTTGTGGGGGTCGGATTTTGTATTGATCAGTCTGAAAGAATTGTTGACAAAAGAGGAATGTGCAGATCGGATGGAGGCGCGGACGTTTTCAACACCGCGCAACCCAATCCCATCTTCCGCTGCAGAATTTGATCCGGACAAGCTGATGGGCAGCAAACAGTGTCCTGTGGACTCATCTGTTTTACATCGTACAGGCTGTGGAGTGGTGCATTAGGTTCTGTTACACAAACACACACCCACACACCTTCAAAATAGAAGGAAACAGAGATACACAACCCCGTGGCCACAGACAGCAGATGGAAACTAAGCAAGAGAAACCAAAGATTTCTTGGAATAAACAAACAGAATGCCTACAGACCTCTTAGTGTAAATATACACATACCAATGTGCATCCACATACACAAACATAATGAAACATTCACAACAGGCTATCTATGTTGGTAGACATCATATTGATGTACATACATAAGAACATCCTTGTGTGCATTTGGGTATGTATGATTTACGTATAGTGCACATAAATTACATATCTGCAGGTTTAAAAAAAAGATCTGATATTTGATCATTAAGATGATGCAGTGACGACATTCCTCCAAAGCCCTGGAAAGTGAGACAGAGAAGACAGAGGAAAAAGAATGAGCGCACAGAGGAGGAAGTGGGCTTTGTGCAGAGTCGCTGAGTCGGAAACCTCCCCTGACAGCGAGCTTGGAGCGTGTGCTGGGATGCTTTTCCCCCCTTCCATTCCCCCCTCCTCTTTCCTGCTAATGATCATCGCTGACGTCAAAGAGCCCTTCCAGTGAACTTTACGGTTCAGCACAAGGTCAACTGCCTTTGTTTCTAACTCCACACATAAATAAAAAAAAGCATTGTGTGCATTAAGGTAGTGGCTGCAACCTATGTGGGCATAGTGCTCATTGTTTTAAGGCATTTCTTACTCTATGGTGCCTGAAGGTTTTCTTCAGTGGGTTAACTCACAGTGAACCACTGTCAAGCAGTTTTGAGGATATCAAGGGGAAAGACGCAAACGCGCATAGCTCAATAACTGAGTGGATGGTTGAAGAGGTTTTTGTTGTTGTCGTCTCTCTTCCTGGGGGGGATTCCAAGTACGTGGTTTAGTGACAAACCTGGATGAGTGAACTCAGAGTAAGTGGTAAACCTCCTAAAAGAAGAGCACTATGGCTTTGATTTGCTAAGAGAATCGAGCTGTAGGGCTCTTCTATTAGGAGGTTTACCACTTAACTTACCCAGGTTTGTCACAAAAGCACATACTTGGAATACCCCCCTGCTTTAAATGGTCTCTACTGGCAAATTAAATGATACATACCACACCATCCTAAAAATGTCTTTGTCTGGGGTTTTTGTTTTTTGTTGGTTAGTTTGTTGACGTGCCTGCAGCAGGCGGCATGTTGTATTCGGCGCTGTTTTGCTGTTGTCGGGGGTGGATGGGAGTGTGTTTGTGTGCGTGCATGTGCGTGTGTGTGTGTGTGTGTGTGTGTGTGTGTGTGTGTGTGTGTGTGTGGTTGATCACCGCAGGCATTTGCAGCCTAACTAAATGAGGCAGAAGGCCAATGCACATCAGGCCCTTTTATGCACTGACTGGAAAACTTCCAGAGATGTGGAAGAGATCTAATTTAGCCCGGCCGCCACCCAGACGCACTAATAACAACGCACCATTGGAAACACTGAGCTCACCAGCTACAAGAAATCACTTCAGTCCTGCTGCACCACATATTTCAATAAACACTCCCATCCTCAAAGATCACCAATGATGTTGCAAAGACAAAGAATTGATGACTTCACCATGAGCGAGAAAATTCAGGGTTAGACCAAAGTAAGTTTCAAGCTGCTCAGATAGCCATAAAATACTGCTTCATCAGACATCTGAGAGACCAGATCTACGACACAGCATACTTCCATCAGCCCACAGGCCCACAGTTCATCCTTGTGAATCAACCCTCAAACTGTAGCGCAGCCAGACCAGATCTACGACACAGCATACTTCCATCAGCCCACAGTTCATCCTTGTGAATCAACCCTCAAACTGTAGCACAGCCATCTCTGAAATACTGACCGTCACAACAGAAACTGAACATTGAGCACTATAGCCAGTGAGTTCTGGTCTAGGAGAATAAGGCTGAGCCACGAGAGGTCTGCTGATTTAAGCTACAGGAGGCTGCGGCTAACAGCAGCTATAGCCTCCTCCTGACTGGAAAGCAGGAAAGACAATCTCTCCCCCGCCGGCTTAAATATTAGTACTGATTCATTTCTGTGTGGATAAACACCATATGGGAAGTGTACCAACAGTTTCCTGTCCCAGCCGGGGATCTTTTTGTCCTGCACCTGCGACGCTGGGCTCAGTGGCGCTGTTTATCTGCACTGGGTATCGACGTCAGGATCGCATGTCGCCTCTCTGCAGCTCGATACGCCACCAGTGTCTCCTTCCTGGCCACAAGGCCACACAGCAGGGGGCTGGTGTGCAGTCCGTCGCTGCAGTTCTGCTGTGATGACTACATTTCCCAGGATGGGCGCTGAAGCTTTAGTCTTTTTGATTTTCTCTGTGCATGGTTTGTTGTTAAGCTCTCTCAATACTTGTGCTAGGCAGTGCAATCCTTGTATACGTGTGTGTGTTTGTAGCATGCCCAGAGGACGGTCACTCAGGCCAAAATGTAAGCCATTGAAATCTTTTTGGCGAATTTCAATTGTGTCCTGTGTCTACACTGAATTAGTACTCCCAACTCCCAACATTTATCTCTCTGAACACTTGTTGGTTGGCTTCTCTATAGAGAATCATACACACCACCTGTTTTCCTTTGAACCCTCCAGCATTTTGTCTACTTACCCATACTGTTGGTAGAGCTGCACCACATCAGTAGACACCCAGTGCAGAACACATTTAGCACACCAAATAGCAGGATCCTCCAGGACTGAAAGAGACGTGACAACACAAATATACTATTAAACCCTTACTCAAAAGAAAACACAAAAAACTACAAAAGAAACATTTAACAACTGCCAAGTGATAAGACAGTTTGCTGCATTAACAGTATACATGTGAAGAGGATTGTTCACCATCAGTGCTACTATCTACTGTCCGTGAAAAAAGAGGGACACGTGAATTGTAAGGGAAATGTGAATTGCTCAAAAAGGACCTTAGTCCAAGCCCAAGATGATAGATGGATAGATAGAGGGATACTTTATTAATTCAGAGGGACATTTAGGTCATCCAGTAGCTTATACACTTAAACAACTCACAGACATACTGTACATACATCAATCACATACACATAGGGAGAACATGTTCACAAGGAGTGGGGAGCAGTGTTTCCCCTACAATGACATTAGGGTAGCGGCCTGCCCCCCCAACGGCCCCGCCCGCCCCCCCTGGAAGGTCAAGTATAAATATAGCGCCAGATCACAAAATAAGTCATTTAAGGTTACCTTTACCATAAAACATGTAAAATTATACTTATTGACTGCTGTCATTCAAAGAAACACATGAACATCATAATTCATTTAAGTGTTTGTGTCCGTGTCCGCCGCTGCGGCGCACCGCGCCCCTGCTGCCGTCCCCCACCCCCCCCACCCCCCCCCCCCCCCCCAAGCTGTAAACCTAGGGGAACACTGGGGAGTATTGATGAAGTACATATTAGGCTTGGGAGGTATCTATTTTGACATGCAAAAAAAGCTGAGGTGAGTAAAAATCATTGCAGTATTTATGACATTGTGTAGCCTACCATACCGTGTGTCTAATATGCAACTAGCCTTTCTAGACAAGTCTTGCTGGGTGTAAATAAATGGCCCATATAATGATGAAAAGATAATAAAATAAGCGCCCTTCTTCCATTGATTCAGCATACCTATGATGTGTGGGTGGTGACTGGCAGCTGAATACAATTGTGTGGCTAATCAAACGCTTTTGTAGTTGGAGGAAGTCATCTCAAAATATCGTTATATGTGACAATATTTTCGTGACTCCATATCTTGTCATATTAATTGATTAGCTAGGAGACCAATAGAGCAGACATAACCTAATTTGAGTGAAACTGCATTAGCCACCATGAACTGTAGATTCCAGAATCATCCAAGAGTAAACGGTGTCACCCATGTGGAAGTTGAGTGTTAGGGAAACGTGAATATAACCCCTTTGTTGAAGAGTTCATCATTCATTTCAACCACTCCACTTCCTCTGTGTCGAAGAACACATAAGGCAGTCACCTCTTAAGGTGTATGGGAAACGTAGTAAACCAATCTACTACTAGTAGCGTGAATATAAACACATAAGAACATAGGCGTGATCACTGTGAATTGTATTAAGTATTATTATTATATGGCAACGACAGTACGAGCATTCTGATTGGCTAATGGGTAGTCATGCCAGCCGCGCATTGACGTTCTAGCCGGTCTGCGGTCTGATAAGTATTCTTATTGCACACCCCATCAATCTTAAAAATGAGTGATACCATGTACCAAGTACTAAACATTACATCCTTAAAAATTATCGATATATCAACAGCCCTGAGCATGTATTGATAGAATCAGGACTCCTATTATGAAATTATCTGAGAACAGGAAACCAGTTGAATGTCGTGGTAACATGACAGTTGATGTCAGTTGAAGAATAAAGACTTGGCCATCATAAATAACTGGCTTGTGGTAACCACTCACACACAATATTAACTACTTACTGGCCGAGAGTGAGGTCATGCAGGTATATCAGACTTCGGCCCCGCCGCATCAACCTCGCTATCGCTCGGTCGATACCTTACAGCCTCTGTCTGATATTTACCTGCATGACCTCACTCTCGGCCAGTAAGTAGTTAATATTGTGTGTGAGTGGTTACCACAAGCCAGTTATTTATGATGGCCAAGTTGGCTCCGTATGAGTATAATAGAAAGGGGAGCATCTGTATTTTTGACGGTAATAAAAGTTATACCTTCGGGATTTATAAATACCCTGGAAAACCGTAATACCACCCAAGCCTAGTAGTACATATATGCTACAATGACATTTAGAATAAACTCCTCAGTATTTGTTGCTCATCTTCCACTATGATGGCTGGAAGCTCAGATGATTATCTGACAGGATGCATAAGTGTTTTTTTTTTCCCCTGCTGTTCCCTTTTTTGAGCATGAAACTGTACCCAAACAATCTCCCATTAATGGAAAGTCCTTCAGCCACTCAATTTGCTTTATTGGAAACTTGGCAACAAACGCAGCTATGTGCTGTTCTGAAACGGCTCCTGGCGCAACCATATCCCCTAGGCCTCTGTCCCGACGTGTCAGCAGGACATTTTCTGCTGCTTGGCTGAGGGCTTTTATTTGATCCGGGCGTAACACTAAACGACCTCCGTCCTGAATGCACTGCACCTGAAAGTCGAGAATAAAGGAGGCGAAGATAGCAATGGCGAGCGCAGGCGAACTCGTGTCGCAGCAGCACGGGTAACTTCAGCTGTCGCCTTGGATTGACGTCTGTGGCCCACTGGCCGCTGCTGTGAAATCTACAATTACTGCGGTGCACTGTTATGACAAGGCCGGGGCGTCCACTGACAAAGCCCGGCAAGGGATGAGATATGGGGACTGAGGAGGCTTGTGTGGAGCCTGTGGCCCCCCCCCCCCAGCCACCTCCTTTTTCTTTTGAGCCACCTCTCTCATAAGTACACAACTACTGGTTGGAGCAAATCTTTATCTAAAAGCAGCTACAGCCCTATGCTGGCTGGTTAATAAAAATGCTACTCATCCCATGACCTGCTAGTATCTAGACAAGATGCCAACAGACAGAAGACCACCAGGTCAAAGAGGAATTAACCTGCTCTAACCTCAGTGCTGTGGAGATCAAAGGATTCTGCAAACAGTGTTATTACGTTGGCTTTGTAGGACCACTGTCCACTGCATTTTAAACTGTACAATGATTTAACATATAATCACATCTTGTTAAATTTCAGAGCAGACAGCACATCATTCCTTGTCATGCTTGTCAGTTAGATTACATGTTTAAAGGCAATCTTTCTTACGACAGACCTTCATTGCATTATTCAGGCCAACCTGCAACACAACTACAGATTTTTGAAGCATAAACTGAGAGAAACGGATAGTGGTGTCACTTCTGAAACAGAACAGATTTTAAAGGAACAGGGGCTCTAGCTTTGAATCAGCTTTTTGGAGGCCTGTGTTACAGCTAAAGACACATTCAGGTCTGTGTCAGAAGTCAGAAGTTTACTGCAAGCTGATTCTGGTAACAGAGGCACTACGTTCGCACTGAGCATTACAAGAGTATTGATCTAATCACAATAGTATCATATTTCTTTCACTATGATCAATTGCTGTCAGGGACCATGGCAGGAATCACACAGTATAAACCTGTCACAATAGACCTTGTAGATCAGATCTTTAAGTCAGTGAGAGAATTACAAATAGGACAGAGCCATTCATTCCTCTAATGATCAGAGCAAATATTCAAATTATAATTGTTTGTGTGTATTCTTAATCTTTAAGACACTAATAGTTTCTACCTCCTGATGGATTTGCAGTTTTGCAAACGAGCATTAAAAAGGGGAGATTTGTGATTTAGGGAAGTTTTCCCCCCAGAAACACATACACCCATACCAATGCATACAGTTTTTGTGTCTGAAATTTCAGTCGACTGCTCTCCTTGAACTTGTGTTTGCTTGCTAATCCAATTTAGTTATGTTTGGTAAAAGAGGGATTCTAGTGTGGGCCAAGAGTGGATTACAATCCACCTTCCCAACCCCCAC
This sequence comes from Sprattus sprattus, assembly GCF_963457725.1. Classification (NCBI taxonomy): domain Eukaryota; kingdom Metazoa; phylum Chordata; class Actinopteri; order Clupeiformes; family Clupeidae; genus Sprattus; species Sprattus sprattus. The sequence continues at coordinate 22,501,454 of NC_137910.1, read as the reverse complement.
TCTCTGCCCAGCTGAAGGACCACATGAGCACCCCCTTTTTTCACCAATCTAACACCATCATTGCCACCTCAACTTCCTCCAGGTCAATACCATCAAGTACAGGCCAGATTAGGGGAAATCTTTGCCTGTTGGATGGGCAGATTGAGCCAGTCCGGTTAAAGTGATTTACCCCAGACATCAGAGGAGAACTCTAGAACGCTTCTGTTGTGATGGATTAAAGGAGGCAGGTTTGTTTTGGTGAAGATTTATGCGCAGGATGAACAGCTTAATGCATAATGCAATAACAATCAATCACTGTTTTTGAAAAGCTAGCCACTAAAAACGAAAACAACACTTTCAGGTCAGGGTGGACATTGCCAAAGGGTGCTTATTAATATGTTATTGTTTGTGTGTGTGTGTGTGTGTGTGTGTGTGTGTGTGTGTGTGTGTGTGTGTCCTATGGAAGGACTGTAACTTTGAGTGTGTCTGTGTGTCCCTGTGTGTAATTGTGTGTGTGTGTGTGTGTGTAGGTGGGGGCACAATCCAACACCACAGCAATACTCACCCGTCTGTCAGAGGTCACCAAACGAAACTCCTGTGACAATTTCCCAAAAATAGATCTGTGTGTTTTTCGGAACGGGTGGATAGTGCCCTGCAGTAAAGCAAACACACACACACAGATTGCAACCTATACGGACAGGACTTCATATTTCAACTTAATAATGCGCCTTCAACTTAACTGTACACTGAATGAATAATTAATATTTAAATATACTTTTACAGATTACTAACAAAGAATCAACATCATTATCCAACCACTGAAAACAAATGAATAGCTGATAACAAAGAACAGTGCTACCATCTACTGGCCATTTGACATCCACATTAACACTATCTGCATACAAGAGCCTCCAGAATTCCCTCCCAAATTTAACAAACCATCATAGCTTCACTCCTTTTTTTTTTTTTTTACTCAACCCCAGTTTCTCTGTCTCTGTGTGTGTGTGTGTGTGTGTGTGTGTGTGTGTGTGTGTGTGTGTGTGTGTGTGTGTGTGTGTGTGTGTGTGTGTGTGTGTGTGTGTGTACTAGTAAGGGATGGCTCACTGGTACCCATTCACATTAGCTTTGTTTGATTTGGACCCTCAGAGTAAAGGTCATCTACAGTAGTTATCAACCCAACCAATTAACATTGCTGGTAGATTCTTTGTTATTATTATTACTGGGATCAATATTTTTACCAAAAAAATCCAATCCATAAAAGTCTGTGTATACAGTTTGTCCAACAATCTTACTCTTGATGTTCCGGGCCTGGCAGAAACATGAATAACAACGTGTGAATAGCCAATCTACACTGCATTTCATTACAGCTAGAAAGAAGCAGGGAGCTTGTAGAGACACAACTATCATCTGTAGTTTAGCATTTATTTTTGCACACAATTTTGGCAATTCCACTGACAGACACATAAAAATCTACTATTTTATTATAGTAGATAACAGACATACAAATCAAATAAATGCGCCCACTGTGCCTATTGCATTTGCCACCTTGTGTGAATATCTAGGGTATTCCTGTTTGTGTGTGCTTGCTTGATTTGATAAGATTGTAATCATTGGCCTTGTCATGGTTACTTGGTATTTCTTGAGCCCATCCTGTAACGGTCTTGAACATTATTAGACAGAATGGCAAGAGATGATGGCTGAGTTTGGCTTATAAGCTTTATCAATTCAGGTCAAGAGAAAACCAAGCTGAGAAATATTTCTCAAATACATTAATAGATGTTCCCACGTTGTGAGTAAGATCAAGTCTTTGACTTACATGGTAAAAACTTACCAGAATATATGTGTCATTCTCTTGCTTCTTCCTGTGCATGGGGATGTCTGTAAACATAAATGAAACAGTCAGAATAAACCCTCTTAAATGTGCACACACAACAAATTACATATTTTACGTCTTTTTTACATCTATTAATTTGATCAAACTACTCAAGAATGTGTGACATCTGATAATACTACTGTTGTGCTCGAAATGATGAAAGTTAGAATATAGAGCAAATGCTAACATTTGCTGGTACGGATAATATGGGTTGCTAGCCCAGGTGTTTTTCACACCAAGTCTCAAGGGTAACGTTAGGACATCTTATGCAATTTGAGCAAAAGTCCCAACCTGTGCTACAGTTTAAAATGTATTGCAAATGTTCTGCTGAATTGAAACGATGCGTTTTCCTTTCGGTTAATGTGGCTTTTAAGACTGACAGCTCAAGCTTGCTAGCAAGCTATGTTGACGTTACCAACATATCTAGAGAGCTAGCAAGCTACACTAGGGATGCCAATATAAACAGACCCCCGGTGTCTGGTAGGGTTGTGTCTATGTGTCATAACCTAAAACCTACATTTCCTGCTAACTTTTTTTTGACGTTGCATGCTTTGGACAAAAGTCTAGCTTAACGTTCCAGGGTCATCTTGGGCCAGGGCCTATCAGTTCATTACATACCAGTTCGCTACCTTACTGCTAAGAACATCATAATCTAACATACTGTAGCGGCATCCCAGCTACGCTACATACTCTAACCCATTGCATACAGAACTTGTTTGCTAATAGGAGAGTTCTTTATTCAACTTTGTATTCTGCGTGGTCATAGTCTGTCTTTTCTTTTTGGATATTTTAGTAACGTCATCAGCTTTATACACCAGTAAACATTACTTTTTGGGCAAGCTAGCGATCTGCTACTTAGTAAATTAAACGTTTAAGAGCTAGTTAGCATAGCTAGCTTACGTCCACTACAATAATAGTTTGCTAGCCAGCTAACGTTAACCGGGTTTGCCTGCATCATCAGCCCTAACATTAGCTACCTGAATCCTTGATGTTTATTACATCGACTGCCACCATGTCAGGTTTATCCAACGGTCCAATTTTCCTCTCTGTCACTCCCGACGGAACGACATCAGGTTTTGGGCCAAGCTTTCGAGGATAAAAGTCAGAAACATTGTGATATGACAGTCCTCCTGCAGACGTGGAAGTACTGTCCATCGCCATTTTGGACCACTGGAAGACGTTGCTAGTGAACGTCATTTGGGTTGCGCATGTGCAAAAGTGAATCAGGCAGCGGTCAGACTTTTCCTAAACATTTTTCCTTGACCTCGAGGGAAAACGTCATAAGGTCAAGGAAAAATGTGAAGAAGAGTTAATAAGGATTAAGGAAACAACTGTCGTCCTAAGGGAATGCGACTGTACTTACACTAGGCTAGCCTAGTAATTATGTGAGGGCGGATGTTATTGACGTGATTCACGTTGATCGTTGTTGATTGGGTAATTGTTGCTGCCGCAAGGAATTGTGGGGCAACATTATCTCCTCTCCTTTTTTAAAGGGTGATCCAGTGTACTCTGTTGAAGATATGAAAGGAACCACTGTAGCACCTTCCTAAGCATTATCATGGCTGCCTCTTAGATACTTCCAGGCCATTTGACTCAGTTGGGACTCAGTTAGGAACATGAACCACGTGGACCAATCATGTTGTGTATTTCTCTTTATGACAAATGCAGCCAGAAAAACAACTGACAGGTAGAGTAAAGGTGCTGCATTGACAAAATAAAAACAGTTGCATAAGCTCTCAAAGCCTGCATTAATGCAAACTGGCTGTTGGAGGGTTTTATAACCCACCTCCACTCCTTACTAATTGGTTTGGGATGGCACCTAATGTGGCGGACCCTTAACATGAACGCCAGATGGAGTGGCAGTGGGTAGGGAGAGCATGCAGGGGTTAGTTTGGAAAAGGCCACCTGTTGCGATCACGTTACCTTCACATATGGTTTTGGGACTTTTTATTTTCTGTTTTGCCCTTTCTTGACGGCCAAGGCACTTAAGGGACCAACTGCCTGATTTGTACGTATTGCAGGCTCTTGCCTGACAAAGTGGGCAACAGGTATGTGGGCACAACACATTAGCAGTCTTATATGTGGGCACAACACACTAACAGTCTTATATGTGGGTACAACACACTAACAGTCTTATATGTGGGTAGTACAACACACTAACAGTCTTATATGTGGGCACAACTCTCACACAATCATGTGGGTACAACACACTAACAGTCTTATAGGTGGGCACAACAAACTTGGTAGTGGTGGGAAAATATGAGAATTCCCTCTGCAATGTCATGAACAATTATGTGGACTGTTGATCGTGGGACATCACGCTTACCATCTAGGGGTTCCCCACCTCCAAAACAGAGGTGAACAGCATTATTGATATTCAGCTGACAATATGGCTCCCTGGTGTCACCCTAAATAAATAAAATCTATTTTCAGATATGTGAATATGTATCATATATCATATTTTAATACTTTTATGTTGTTATTGCTGTTTTGGTCATTACATTTTTATTTGAGTAACTGATGTCTTCCTGCTTTCAGGCAGAATAAAATTAAAACTGCTTTTCTGTCCATAAGCTCCTACAACAGCATTATATTTCATCCTAAGGAGAAAAAGTACTTGAGCTACTGGTAATTTAGCCACCAATGTATGTATTGTATTGAGCGCCTCCTGCTGCACAATTAAAGCAATTGCTACTTTTGACTATTCAATTTACTTTAGCAACTCAATACTGCTTTTCAGAAACACATAATATTAAAACTGCTTGTTGTCCATAGGCTCTAATTTCAGCATCATTTTTGCTCCAAAGAATACAATCTATCAAGTTAAGCTACTGCTAATTTAGCTGCTTATTTGTGTATTGTACACACTGAACTCCTGCTGTACAATTAAAGCAATTGCAACAGTGCAATCTTTCTCCTGCACCTCCTTGTGTCATTGTTAGTTTTCACAACCGAAAGGGAAGACATGTTTCACACAATAATGAAAATTACTCTTTTCTGTAAATACCAAGAAGGCTCAACCCCTGACAACAACTCTGATGTAAAAGCTTGAATGTTTTGGTCATATGACAGTGTAGTAAACTACATGAAAGTTCTTATACTATACTGTACATATTATACATAATATACTGTATACCAAGGTGGAAAGTAGTGAGCACAGTAGCTATTTCTCAAAGTCAAGGATGCTTCCTTGGTAGGACAGGTCCTTCAGAGGTTTGGCAAGACTCTTTTCTAGCGTTGGGAGCACAAATAATAAAGAAGAGCCCTATGCCTTAATCTCCTAGAAAATCAAAGCCATACATAGGTTTACCACTTACTCTGAGTAACTCACTTACACGGTTGCATTTAAACTGTAGGTCTTGATGTCCAGTTCTGATATGAAATATTAGTCCTATTCGAACTCCGAGAAGAAAAAGGAGAGCCCTTATTTCATGTGAAAGTAATGTTACACATCATTAAAATGCAGAAAAGTATACGATAGTTGCATTTTCAATGACATGCAAATCCCAAAGACAGAATTATCTGATCTATCTGTTTAAATGACAGTTGCACTGGCAGATATCCGAATAATATCATACTTACTATAGAGCCGGCCCTGATGCCGTTGAAGCCCTAGGCGAGATTTTACTATGTCACTGATACAATGGTCAATGCTCAAATTAAACCCATCCACAATTACAGCCTTTTGCAATCATTTTCACACTTGTGTCTATGCTACCATTTCTATGGTATACTAGTACTGTAAAAAGTACACAGACACTCTTCATTCCCAGTACAGTAAGTTAAACAATAACAAGAGAGACTACCACTAGAAGTGTATTGCAGCACAAATGCTGACCTATGGTGTCCTCTGTATTTGGCGTCAACATTTTTTGAACCTCAGTTACTCAATACTCCACCCTAGCAATGAATCTTTAGAAAACGATTGTATCCACCCTTATAATCCCCCAAACCCTACAAATATGTCAAGCCGAGCAACTATCATCACACAAGAACAAACTTTTTGGCCTGTCACAATACTGGAGACACCATACTGTAGTGTGGTAAATTTGCTGTACTCATTGATAGACCCTGACTTGCATATACAGCAGTAATACAAATTGCTGTTTACATGTTCATAATGCATATCCGATCTGTGCCACATGTGAGCAAAAAAAATAAAAAAATTGGTCACTTTAACTGGTCAGTGTAAACTCGGCCTAACAACATTCTTGGAATGCCCCCCTGGGCAGATACATTTTTAATCAGCAAATCTACACAGAGTTATAAGTTGTAACAGTTATAAGGAAGAGAGAGAGAGAGACAGTTTTCAGCAGACTTGACTAATTCCTGAGGTTGTACAATGCATGTGTTTAGTTCTGCAAGCACTCTTTTGAGTAGGAACAGTTGTTGTGTTTTTAATAACTATCAGTCATGTTAGTGAAACCCATTTCAGTAAACTCGTTTTCTATTTGATAGCCTACTCTTGATAGTTGTAATCATTGACTGTTGAGGTTGGTCCATGTGTTCAACCAATATTAGGTGTTGTGATAATCTGCTTCCTTAAAATATCCTGTTCCGTCAAAGGCGAGCAGAATTAAACCCCAAATTGCACTTAATTGTTCGCTGTTTTTCTTATTGGAAATACCATTGATACTTTCGCGAACTTGAATATGTAGGCCAAGCCTCAAGAACAGAGGTTGCAAAAATATTCTCTCAGAACGTTCGAACGAAAAAGTCTGCCTCGCGCAAAACACTTTGATCTAGTGTTTCTCATGAAGGAATTTTACTCAAGATCTTATTACATTTCTTGTACTAAGTGACATAATATGCAAAGAAATATATGACCTGAACGTCTTTTTATAAATCGTTTGTTCTTTCTTCCCAACATAATTATGGTATCCCGCGCATTTGAAATTGCCTGAGAAGGCTTTTGTAGATCTTACCACGAAGTTCTCGTCACTCCATAGATCCAAAGAGTAAACTTCAAGATTCGGACCCACAGTTCAACATTGGATCCTCCGTGTTAATGGCTCTGATGACGGCGTCAAACCTTAGACAGGTAGGCTAGTCCTAGACATACACAACTGAGTGGATAAAAAAACAACACTCACATTAGCTTCTGTTCTGTTGGCTTGATCATCTGGAGATATACAATACATGTTTAAACTGTATCTATCTTAATATCCTGTATCAAAAAAACTTTTAATGTCTTTATGTAAGCTTGACCTCCTGACCCCACAAAAGTACACATATGTCTTTCATAGATCAATTTTCGTATAATAAAAAATGTTGCAGTGAAGCTGCAGTGGTTACTATCATACTCTTTTTTAAATTCCACAGAACACTTTTATACATCATTCCCATACTTTACGCTAGTCTCCTGCTAGTTGATTACAGCGATTTGTATTTGGTCTCTAGCACACATGTTATAAGCTATGGAACATAACGTCTTTAGTTACACAACAAAAAATATGTTTGCCCGTTGCAAATGTCCTCATTGTATCTTCTCCTTATTTTCTTTGACATCTGTCCATGTCAGTTTGGGTTGGAGGGTCATCCAACACAAGGCCTAATGTTCATTTGTCTTCCTCTGCATATGGGTGACTGCCAGATGCAACCAGAATAAAGAGTATCAGCCTGGGCAAATGAGACAGTGAGGAGTGTCTGAATAATTCCAGTCAAAACACATCACATCTCGTCACCATCTCGCCCAACACACCCTTTCACCGCTAAAGCCTGTTGACGAGAATTACACTGACTAAGACAACCTGCCTCCCAAAGTGTTATTACAGGCTTGCCCCCCTCCCTCTCCTCCCACCCACCTTAACCCCTATTCTGACAGTGGCTATGCAATACCAGTGTCATTTCATTACACAGACGTATTGTACTGAAATGACAAATTGCTATTAAAACAATCAGTTATTGGGTCTTTTATGTCCATCTGGGTGTGTTTCATTGGATGGAAGAGGGCCAAAGTGAATGCCTAGTTTCTATTTGTGTGGTCATGAATAGTCACATTGTGCAGACACTGTTAATCAAGTGACATTGAGAAAATGGAAATGGGGGTAACTCTGTTTGCCTCCACTGCTGAATGGATGGAGCCATGGGGCCTCCAGACTCCCTAACACAATCATGGGTGACTAAATAAATCCAGATGGCTCAGGGACTGAAATTTGAGTGGATATTTCTGTTTGAGGGGTTTTCGTCAAGTAAGGCAATCATGCTAAACCCCATAGGAAAGATGACCTACACAAGAAATACCTGGATGAACAAGAAAGCCCAGAGTACATTGTTGTATTAAGATGATAGAGAGAAAACAGTCACATTGATGGAAATCATAGATTCTTTCTGCCTCTCACATGGCATTTTTTTTGTTTCTCTTCGATTCATCCCATTTGTACCCAGTTTTGGTTAACAGTGTGAACACTCCCATTTGGTTACCATTGCACAGACAACTTCCCTCCTCTAGAAAACCCCTCTCCCAAATAACCATGGAGCATAGCCGTAGCCCCCAAAAATGAATGTTTATACCAATCAATCAGTCACTGACAAGAAACCAGATCTTTCACAAGTACAGCACCAACAGCAACCAGGAAACGCCTGCTTCTCACGCAAGCTCTATCTGAGTAGGAGGGGTCTGCTTCTCCTCCTACTGCTCCCAAACACACCCATACACACACGCACTCACTCACACACACATACACACACACACACACACACACATATAAATGCACTCTCACACACACACTTACCCATAAATGCACACATATGCACACCCACTCCCTCTCAGACAGAGCACAGTGCATGGAGTTCCAGCTGCATAAGTAGACTGGATGTCTAGAGGAGGAAGAAACTTGGGCACCATCAGCAGTCACAGATTCTGTGGGACTTTAATCAGAATTTCAACATGAACTCATTTCCAGCAAAAATACAGTCCAAGATGGAGCTGGCCAGGAAAATGGAGGATCAGGATAAACTGTACAGGTACAATGGAGTGCTATACCCTGTCATCATGAGTCCTGAGGAAAACCTGAGGGCGCTGGAAGACCTGGATGCAAGGCAAGATGATATCATGTTAGTTGCTTATCCTAAATGTGGTAAGTTCCAGAGTGGGGTTCAAGATTTTCAGATGAAGGGGGGAAAAAAGCAAACAATTTAGGAGGAAATGTATAACTTAATTGCTCAGCTTGATAATGAATGAATTACGACTCATAAATATGAAGTTAAATTGAGAAAACACATGAGGCAAGTGACCAATGATCAATGGTCAATGATCAATGATGCCAGTCCTGCATGGTGACCTCAGTCACAGAATTAACCTATGAAATGAAACAGGTTCACATAAGTTCAGTGTGTTGAGTTTGAACTTTAAATGCATTTAATTGCATGTATGAACTTCTGCTATGTAAATCCTGTAAAGGCACTTCAAACTGGACATTGTGTACTGCAGAGGTTATTATCTGAACCTGACAGGAAGAGATGGTGCGAGTGCATACGAACGCATCTGCACTTGCTAGATGGAGCGTTATATTATCTGAGCACAAGAACCTGTGAACATGTTGTCTGGGGGTTTGAGTGAATGTAACCACAAGTGAGAAAAAACTGACTACGCATGCAGCATATCTTCCGATACATTACACTCCATCCCAGATTATTCTGTGTACATATGGTGTATGTATGTGTTAGAGTTTGAGGAATGCAATCCAGGCATGTTCTGTGGCTAGCTGCTCCCTCTGACACTTACTTTGACTTGTGAGATGAGAGATAAGAAGCAGAGGGGAATGTTGAATTAAATATACACCTCTCCACACAGCGCCCAGTGGGGCAGAGTGGGCCCCTCACAAAAGAGGCCCCAGCTGGGGACATGATAGAGTGTGCCTGTGGAAAATCTTCAGTTAGTGGAAGGAATGCTAACACGTCATATTTCAAAAGATATAGTGTCTTTTCTCAAAAAGGCATTGTCTTTACTCCATGAACAATGTGACACATAGGCATGGCACCAAGGGGAAGATTGCTTTGAAAAAGGTCTGCAGAACAGGGATACACATGACTGCACCACAGGAAATGTATTAAAGAAGTTCAGCAGATGAGAGACTCACATATGGCTGTTTACCCCCCCCCCCCCCCCCCCCCCCCAACACCCGTTGTGGTTATACTATATACATTTTCTGTTCTGTACTTTCACTTGCTAAGGATATCGTTTATTTTTCTTTTGGTTTTTATTTCATTCATGCTTTTTCAGTGTATGTCTGAATGTGTGTTTGATCTTTATCTAGATTCCACTGTAACGGTAGTATTTATATCATGCTCTGATCTCTCCTTCCTATTTAACTTTAGGGTTTAACTGGATGGTTGCTGTGCTTCGGAAAATCATTGCAGCTGGAACTGGGCAGAAAGCAGAGTCAAGGATGCCTCCACTAATTGAGTTCTATGGTCCAGAAATGATTGAGGTTGGTTGGGTCAAAATTACACTTAACATATTGCTCAGGAGGATATTGCCAGCTGTTTCCATACCATAATGAAATGCCTAAGGGAGCACAACCGTGCAGTTTACCAAAGAGTTACATTTTTACTACTCCACATGCTCCACATTACTACACCACATGAAAATGTCCAAGTGTAACTATGTACCTGTTGCATGGTGTAGGTATTTTTCCTTTCTGTCCACCATTTAGTGAATGTTCAATCCACAACACTTGAACCAAGTATGCACACATCACTAGGTTCCCTCCAGAGGTGCTGGGCTGTTTGTTTGTGTGACAGTCAGTCCATGAGTTGTCCATTTGTCTTAAATATGTCACCTTTTCTGGCTGTAGACTATATGTTTCTCTACTGAGTGGCTTAGGCAAACCATGTTCTCTCCTGGAGCGTGAGTTTAGCCAGCGGCTCTAAGCCCCCCGCCTCAAAGACATGTTTGAACCAAAAACATCAAAACACAGCTGTTTGCACAAGTCTGTGTGCTCTGTGGTGAGCACTGTATGTCAGAGTGCTGAGACCCCTTTTGAATGTTTACCGTTGCAGCCTCTTGCTCAGGCCTCATCGCCGAGATTTCTGGGAACCCACATGCACCCTGACAACATTCCAGTGTCGTTCAGTGTGAATAAAACAAAGGTTGGTAAATGTTTCTCCATGTTTAAGCCTTCTACCTCTCATGCCCCACATATACACACTCACACACATTAATATACATACACACTCTATGAGACACTGAGTTGGAATTTGCTTCACAGGAACTTCTCTTTATCAAATGATCCTAAAGAGCATGTCTGCACATACGTCCTCATTACACACCACCAGCAAAATGTCCACGTTACATAAGAGGCCAAGCATTTCCTGTGCAGCCTACGCAGCGGACTCCCTATAGAATGGGTCAACTTTGAACAAATGCATCAGACCCCCAACAGAAATAGACATACAGTGGGAGCAACAACAACAGCGTTATGGGGATGCACAGTTTCCATGGAGATCAGAGCAGGCTTAAGGCCATGCATATGAGAATTCCACGGCCAGACATGGCACAGAAACAAACAGACAGTCAGAGTATAGCTGGGGGCAAAATGAACGAGCCCAAGAGGAGTCTAAGGCAGGACAACACAAAACATCTTTAGTTCTCTCTGAGATTGCGTGTGCTGAACTAATGTCTCCTCTCTTTGGTGTTCTCTCTTTTCACAGATGCTGGTCATTTTCCGAAATCCTAAAGATACAGTGGTTTCATTTTATCACTTCTCCAAAAAGAACCCTGTTCTGCCATCTGCAGAGTCCTGGGACAGTTTCTACTCAGATTTTATGAGTGGTGAAGGTGACCATAAAACTAGACTTGCACCTTTAACTGTTAAGATGACTTACATAAACTTCAATCCTCTATGCTTCTATTTTGGATGTGATGGGAGAAAAACCACCAAATTAAATATTTGTTTGTGTGTATTTCAATTGTGCATAGTTGTGCATAGAAAATATAAGGTACCAAGTGTCTTCTCCATGACAAAACAGCTGTTCTAATCCATCCTCAGTTCCATGGGGCTCATACTTTGACCATGCATTGGCCTGGGAGAAGCGAATGGATGATCCAAATGTTATGATTGTCACCTATGAAGAGTTGAAGCAGGTACTTTGCAGTTGCAATGACCCCTATGACATTGAACAATGTTAATTGGAATGTGAACTTCACGCCATGTTTGTCTCTATTAGGACCTGAGTGGAGGGGTTCGGCGAGTCTCTGAATTCTTTGGCTTCAGCCTAAGTGATGACACCATTCAAACGATTTCTGAGGAGAGCACTTTCCGGGCCATGAAGGAGAGCTCACAGGACTCTCATGGGCAGATGGGCAATGTTTTTTTCAGGAAAGGTTAGTCCTCATCCATTCCAGTCCTCATTCCAGGTTTTTTTTCCCAAGACTGCATATTTTGCATGACATGCCTCACAAGCTTCCTTGTCCCACTGAACATGCAATGTACGTGTGAATGTGCATAGGTCATCTATGCGTTATGGTTGGGTTACTCATTTATAAGGTGTTCTTTTCACTGGCTTTACCTTGTGCCTAACTTAAATCTCTGTCATTGTTGAGCCAGCATATATATAAAGGTTTGGCATGTTTTTTTTTCAAGTCATCCTTGTAACTTATTTATGAGTCAGGCCTTCTGCTGATAAAGTTCATTCATCTGGCCCAGATGCCTTCTGAGTCCTGGCCTTACTTCTCCATCCGAAGTCCAACCTTTGGCATGCCCACCTTTGCACTAGATAAGAACATCCTGGAAAGGCTTTAACCTCATTGCTTTATCCTCCAACTCATTATCATTCCATCAAGATACCCCTCACAGCATTGCATGTCATCAGTACAGAGGAGCCTTCACTGATTTCCTCACCTGAGTTCAATATTTAAAAAATATGGAGTCCTTATGGGAGACTCCATAATGGTATGAAGTAATCAAAAGGTGCAATTATCAAAACAGTCTATCGATATTTATAGTTAACCTTGTAGTGTGTTTGTGAAATATCACCACATTGCACACAGCATAGGAACATGAGAAGAGCTATAGAGTGGTAGCCAAGGCACATTTAAAATACAGATTATATCGGAGGTTTGTCAAAGGGTTGAGATCTTAGGCCTGTAGGTCTAGGATAGAATATGATTTATTTCTTCAGGCAATGATTTCAGTTTTTCCTGATCGGTAGCACACTGTAAACATATAGCTTTGCCTCAATTCTCAAAACACATGCACATTTCTGGAAACACTATTCACACATTTTCCAAACTTTATGCTCATTTAGTGAACACATGCAATCAATACAATAAACTCAAGGCATCACCATCTGAACTCAATAAGCACACCTTTTTCATGGTGGAAACATTAAATTAACACAAAATGAAGTGCTATCAAAGACTGCTGAAATATCTAACATGAAATACAACTAATTTTAAAGGATTAAAAGAACAAACATCAGATACCTGTAGGCCTACTAACACCACATAAATCATAAAGCCATAGGGTAAAGTCTGAAAGTAAGTACAGTCAATGGCATAATGGGTGTTTGATATTGAAAAAAATATTTTATGAATGTGTTATTACCAGTGGATTTACCTTATATGATCAGGGTACTTCACAATGGGAGGCAACTAAATTAATGGGAACATGGGAAAATATCTTGCGTGAAACCAGTCTAGGACCATGGGTTTTATCTATTAGGATGCTGGTCCATTTTTTTTTACCATTATAGCGTTTAAATGCACATTTTCAAGCATTTTGAGACGAGAGTGACAATGGAAATGCCTAGTTTACTGTTGCTAGCTAGATGGTTTTGCAGCTATAGTATAGGCTATTTCTTGCATAGGCACACTAAGAAGTAACAGTCTACAACAAAACAACAGATGTTACCGATATAGAGTGAGTGCTGCACCGTTCTTCCTTGTTAAAATGCGGTCAGTTTTAAACGGTAACCTGCGTAGCCTTACTCATACTCAATTAGACTATATTAAATATCTATTGTTTATCTATTCTATATACTGTACATATATTCTATATTTATTGTCTATTGCACTTTCCTGAGTGCAGAGGCTGGCAGTCCTGCTTAGAGCATACGAGTACAAAATAGTTTACCATCCTACAGTCCATACAGTCAGAAATGGCAGTGGCCTGAGATGCCGTGAAGCAGACTTTACATTGATTATGCAAGCCCTTTCCTTGGGAAGATGTTCCTTGTCATCATGGACTTGCACTTAAAATGGATAGACATGTATCCAACCAGCACAACAACATAGAAAAGCTAAGACAGTGCTTCAGCCACTGATGCTCGTATCCGATAAAAGTGCTGAGTTTGGGGCGATCCTGAAGCAGAATGACATATAGCATGTAACATACACTCAATTCCACTCGCATTGAACGGCCTAGTAGAAAGAGCAGTTCAAACATTCAAATAAGGGATGAAGAACCTTGGAGACAATAATAGCCAGATTCCTGTTTTGCTACAGAATTACACCACAAACAACATCAACTAGCTTGCCACCAGCTGAATATCCAGGAGATTATGGGCCACACTGGATCTGCTACTGCCATACGGGAAGAACACAATACAACTCAAGCAGAAAGGATGCACACAGCAAGTGGCAGAGTAATTCCAATGGTGATGACATGTATGTTCAAAACTACAACCACAGACCAAAGTGGATACCAGTTATCATTGAGGAGAACACTGAACCCCTATCGTTTATAGTTCAGACAGATGGTTCAGACACTCAAAAAGAAGATATTTGGACCAAATCAGGAAGCGTCACGCAACAACAAGTCAGTGAGAGAGTGACCACTCCTGTAAGAGTTCCTGAACAACCACCTACAGATACACCGCCAGGCAGGAGAGCAGAGCCTCCATCTGCATTCCGCTGCTCCATGAGAAAGACTTGCGGAAAGACTTTGTGTGATAATAGTGAGATCTTTCAAGAAGAGCAAGAATGTGAAAGGCGGGTTTTCTACCCACGTTTCTAGGTTTTTTTCTTAAAACAGTAGATAGCATGCAAATGTTAGATTTTTGTTATTGTGCCAAATACAGGATCAAACTTGATTATTAGTTGAGTGCCTTATAGAGTTAAAGAATGACAGTTGTTTCCATTGCAGTACTCTAAGTGTGGTTAGTTAAATGTGATGTCAAAGGTCACCTGGTTCGGTAAAGCTGAAGAGAGGGGTGGTATCCTGTTAATATTCTTATCTGCAGTACCACCCCACACCACACGTCGAGGTACGACCGGAAGTGATAGGTACTACTCCCATGTGCTCAAACTAGAGACCTGAGGACGACATGAGTGTCACGTTATGAAGGCTTCGACATGTCACATATTAAGTTGAGGATTGAACCGTTAAAACTGCAGTAGGGAACCCAGGGAACCTATTAGGGAACTTGTTCTCATATTGGCTAAAACTGTCACTATGTCCCGACAGCAGTACAGTACATGAGACAGGTAATCATAACAAAAATCAGGCTCCTTTGCCTCCAGTGCTCCTAATGCCATTTGCAAGAATCCACCACGACCGAATCAAAACAACCAATCACAGCCAGGAAGACTGTCTGACGTGCCTGAGAGTCAAGCATTGCTCGTGCACACACTGCTGGCAGCATAGGCCTGCTATTTGGGTGGAACTGAGGGCGAGCACTTTTGTTTTCAATAGAAAAGTGTCTGTAATGTTCCATAGTTAGCTGATCAATCATGGTTTGGAATGCTTTGGTTTTGGAATGTGTTTTCTTTTAAAAAGTAAGTATATTTTCATTGGCCCCAGATACTGATTACTGCTGTGAACGAGAATGTGTTTGGGCCATTAAAGCAACATTAGGTTTCACTTGTAGATGACTGACACGCAAAGGAAGTGGGCTACATATCACGTTTTAAAAATCGATCTTACTCCTAATGTTTCCTCCAGAGTCGCCTACTCTAGCTTTAACTTGCATCCCAGACTGCTTCATCCTTATAACTGAAGTCAACTTACCATAGACAGACTTCAGTAGAAGTAGAAAGTTGCAATAGATCTTTTTCGGGGTTAAGGATGTTATGCTACATCTGCCTAGTGGGTGCGGATTTGATTGCAGTGGTTGTTTTTGATAAGAGCTGCTAGCTGATCCAAATATTTGTAATAGTATTTGAATCAACCTTCCAATTTGAATGCAACAAAATCAGCTCCAGACCATATTGAACAAAGTGATTATGGTTTTGGTAAAAACTCTAAATCAGACTGCAATGGATCCAACTACACCAACACATTTTTTTAGGTCCCTGACACTTTTTTACTATAAATGTTTTTGTATGGATCCAAATCGGAATAAAATTGGTGACTGGGGTACACTTTATAGGCTTTTTTTGGCTGTACTGCAATATAATTGTAATGTCATTATGAACATCTATGGTTATATATTTTGCCTTCCAAGGATGCCATTCATGTTATGGAGGTAGATGAGTTGTAGTCGACATGTAGAGAGCATGAAGTAATATCTGAATTAATCATTAAGCACTTAACCACATACATCCATGTCAGATACACACTGATATTTCATATTTGTTATGGGTAGTATATATTTATATGGACAATTCTGAATATAATACACTGACTAGAACAAACATCCTTTTTTAGGTGAGGTTGGTGACTGGAAAAATCATCTCAGCCAAGCTCAAAGCGAGCAAATGGATGCTGCATTTGAGAAACACCTCTCTGGAACTAAACTGGGAGCCAAGCTGAAGTATGACCTGCATTGTAAATGGTGAAGAAATGAAAAAAAGCCTTCCATGCCACTGATCATCAGCAAACAAGCTATAACGGTAATGGTGTAGCACGATGGGTACATGAATGGGCCTAGAGGAAAGTAAAGTAACTGCATTTGTGTCTTATATGAACAGCATCACAACACTTGAATATTAAACTAGGGCATTTCTTAAGATCATACTGTGACTTCAGAAGCGAACATATCTAAGGGTAAGAACCAACCTATTTTTTATCGTCCTGTTTTTTTTACAAAGATTTAGACTGCAGACTTTTGTTTTGTATTATTATAACGTGAATTGTACAATAAATAGGTATAATCAATTTCACATCCACTGAGAACGCAGTCCCTTCATTTATTTGTCTTCAACTCACAACTTAAGTCCTCTCCAAACTAGTCTTTTCCTCCTAGACCCATTAGCCTATTACACAAACCGCTGGCTAACCAATTAACATGTACTGTATTCATTCATTTACACAACATTTCACATGGGTTAAAACCAGTGTTATCTTAACATGGCTAGATGTAGACAAAAGCACTGCAAGGTGAACGCTGGTGTATGTTATGAATCGGAGCAAAATGAATATGCGCCTATGGCCAGATTTTAAATCCGATTACGCGTCTCCAGACCAGTTTTCTCACGGATTATAACAATGTGGAAATGAGAAGATGAGAGCTGATAGCTCATTATGTTATGATTTGGAGAACCAATCAACAAGCTATTGCATGTGGTTTAGTCTATGACAGCGAGGACATACTTTCATGAGAAATGCAACTTCATCAATGTGTCTACTGTCAAGGGAATCAGATGCAAATCTAATGTTCTGCACAAAGTAGGCTGCTCTCCGGAAAGATGCCATTATGTTTTCATGTTCTCCCTACAGCAAAACAAAAGCGTACTCTATCAGGGAGTCCCTTTTGGGTATCCCTCTCCCTCAAATAGAAAACAAACATGAATCTTCATTTAAGCAAATAAGCAGCACATTGATGCCATACCACAAAAGTACCATTAGAAGGTCAAAGGTCATCGGACTACACAGTAGATGCTATCATGGACTCATTCATTACTGGACGGGCTCTCTTAACCAATCCAACCGCCAGCTGTTACCAACTTTATATCTACGTTTGAGTAACCCTGGCAAAAATGGCACCTACATTCAGATATGATACTGGAGAATTTGGATAAACCAAGATGACATTCTCAGCCTATGTATATATACATGTATATATAATCAACAAGCCTCATTTACTACAAAACCCACTCACTGTTTACACCCATCAAGAGTGCATGCCCTATACTAGGTCTAAAATGTCAAAGTAGATTAAAACAAATAAGTAAGGGATAAAGGACCACAGATTGTTTGGGTAGCAGAAAGCAGTGAAGACCATGGTGATACGAAACAGAGTTACACCTCACTCACACAGAGAAAAAACACATGAATTAGAATAGGGTTTGGCAGGAAATATTGTACTCATTTCAATAAATAAAACTTACATTTGTGAAACCATGGTTTTTCTCTGCACTCTTCTGCTTTGTCCATAATGAAGACATAAATACATAAACAGAACATGAACATAATTATCCAACCCTCATACACAGAGTAAAGGGAAACAACATTGGTTCTCTGCAATTGCAGGTAAATTAAGCACAGAATAACTCACTGTTCCTTGATATCCGTAATAAACACTGCATAAAAGCCGGAACTGTCCTAAGTAACCCCTTTCCCAAGTCCTGCTGGTGGTTGTTTCTGAGGTCCAGCTTTAGATGCGACTGATCGGAACTCAGAGATAAGGCCAGAGAACGGCAGCTGGTATCGGAGAAGCAACAAGCCAACAACCTTTTTGAAAAATATATTTAATGTAAACCTCTGGTGCCAATGCAGCACAATCAAAATTAAGCTGTAAAACTTGAAGTTGCCTTCGATCATCAGCCAGCAATCTCTAATCCTTTGCTTTCTCTCATTTGCTAGTACTGTTTGAAAATGCTAGGTGTCGACTTTTCTGCACCTCTTACATAAAAGAAATTCTGTCCTTGACATAAACCGACAAAGAGTTCATCTCAACTTTTCTATTCTCAAATCCACCAATGATTTTAAAAATCTGATTATGTCTCCACATGTAGCAACCCTGGGTCAAGATAATTTTACATCCAGGCAGAATAATTAATGAGCCAACACCCATACACAACGTGCAGCTTCCGTCTTCACCCACCCACTTCACCCACCGACTCACTATGGAGTTGGGAGGACATCATAAGCGGCTCCATTAATGAATTTAATGCGGTGAGCATCCATAGCCCACAATTCTCTCAGGCTTGTCTTCCTCTTTTGTCACTTCATCCATTGCCCTTGCTTTGCCCAAGAGGATGCTGCTGATTGTGTGGTCTAAAATGTGTAGTTTCTTTGTGTACATACTGCTATGTAGAAAAAATGGATGATGAATGGATGAGAATAAATACACTTTCCAATCAAGCATGTTCAGAGCTGACACAATATGGCAGCAGTCTTAAATCGAAAGCTATTGATGCAGCTGTGTGGAAAACAACTACAGATTATGGAATGTCACCATTTTGATGACCAATGAGTTCTTACAGTTTAAAACCCTGTTGCGTCTAGGAATTCAAGGTTGATTTCTCATTGCCTAAACAGGAGTGACCTCTGTGGTCATTACCAGCAACTCTCTTCAACAAACACATAATTTACCTAATAATTGAGTTAGCCGTATCAGTGGATAGCTTATACCCACATAATATATACCTGTGGACATGCAGATGACAAGAACGCAGCCCAGCACAGAGAGTATTCATTTCAGATTGTCCAAAATCATTGTTGCTGAGGTCCAGATCCTTTAGTTGAGGAGATCTCAATCAAATCTGGGTAGTTCAGTCTATTGTGACTGAGGTTCAGTTTCTCAATTTTGCAGTTTGGACTGCAGAGACCTTGTGAAAGTAGCATCATTCCAGATCATAAACAGTTGTGGCTCAGGTCCAATTCTGTCATTTGGCACACAAAACGCTGAAGTCAATTTAGGACAAATCCTTTTAGTGATACCAATGCAATTTAAGATGTAGAATAAGGGAAGACATTTATATCAGCAGAGAACTTAAAGAGTTATGTGACGATGTGCCGACACTACAGATAAGTATGTGACTGCCATGCAATCGAGCCTGGCTCCGTGGCGTTGAGGTTAGAGTGCATGTTTGGCACCCTGTAGACCCGAGTTCAAGTCCGGGGGGGCTGTGACTACGCTCTCCCTTCGCTAAGGTATGATACAATGTGTCTGGCTTCACTCTAATTCTGAACTTGTTCCTGAAGTAGTACTCCTTGTGCTAGAAATCGTAACCTTGTATCTATGTGATGCCTCCTTGGCTCAGTATCTCCTCTGGGAGCTGAGCTGCTCCTGCATGGTGAGTGGTTATCCACAGATGAGCAGAGAACAGCAGCTTCCCTCTCACGAGGCTTGTGAGAAACACATCTAATGAAGTTGGTGTCATTACACCAGGCAGGATGTGGTTGGCGGCATCCAGTGGAAAGCGTCTTTTTATCCCCAACTCCTGCATGTTTACAATGCAGGCATTGTACCCCAGTCAATACTTTACTATGTTTCTTACTGCTCACCAAAGAACCAAGCAATGTGTGGCAGTTTTGGCACACTTTGAACCCATGATAAACTCACAGCCTCCCAAAAACACATATTGGATTTGACATAAACATTTATTCACAAAAACAATACTGTCCATTTGCAGTTCTCTGTTTTTAATAAATACGTTTATAAGGGGTGTTTCACTCTAGGATACCAGGACATATTCTGGAATTATTTTCAGTGAAAACTTTAAGTTACAGATATAGACTCCCCATACTTGCATTCAAGCAAGCATTTATGGCAACATTATTCCCAGCAATGATCCTGGCAGAGACAACAGTGTCCTCAGCAACAAAGGAGATATTCCCTGGAGGCTGTGGGATGAATGGCGAGGGTTCCAGTGCACTTTGTGCACCCTCCGTTACACACTGGAATGGAACATCTGTTGTTTCAAAAACTGTGGTCACAGCTACATTGCGCTCTGCTCTGGCATGCCCTTAAAAATACATGATTCATTATACTTACATAATAGGAATTCTTAAATTCTTTAATTACCAGACGAGTAACTTGGAACCTTGGAGTTGTACTTGTTTTCAAGCCACTGTAACCTGATTTTTTTTTCACAGATTGTCTGTCTCATGTACTACTGTCAGGACATAGTGACAGTTTCAACAAATATGACAAAAAGTAATTTTTGTTAGGGTACCTACTGCATTCCTACACATGCTCCTGACAGAAGAGCACATTCTATTCTATGGTTTCTGTTCTTACATAATATAAAGTGGTGCATTAGTAATAATTATTAGTGTGTACATGTGCACCTCTAGTCAGTTTTTGACCCTGATCCCTCTTTAAGTTGTGACATCTTCACAGCTGTGTCACCCGGTGACCGCCCCAAAACAACAAAAACTACCATAGAAAATAGAGAATCATTAGAATATTAACACTTTAACAATACCTGAATGATTAAAGTGAGAAAGCTACATGTCAGAGTTCTGCTCACCAGAGAAAATGGCGTAGAATTGCAGCTGTATACCTCATCGTTATGTCCTGAAAGTTATTTTTGCTAGCCTGTATAGTTAACTATGTGATCTCGGACTTAAAACAGCCGAAACGAGTAACTATGTGTACATCACATGTGTAGCTATTTCCAATCACTATCCACACACTAAAAAGTAGAAGTAATTCCAAGTCTTACAAAAAACAGAATGCCACCTGTTTAGATTAGATGCTTCTGAGTCTGAAAGTTCTGAGCCGATTGGAGCTTTTCCCATTCTCTGCTGGCTCAGCTTTAAGCACCTTGAGTGACGTCTGTTGTTCCAACATGGAGAGCAGGGTTACAGCTTATGGTTAGTCATGTATTTACAATGTGACAGATGAGTGATACCAAAAAAGCAGCTGGCGTTCATCAATTATGTCAAACTACTGGGAGGACACACTTGAAGTGATGTGAACCTAATAGGCTGCTACAAAATAATTTTCCATTACATATTGCCCTAAACTAAACTTCGCTGTGTCTTTGTTGAGTTTAGGAGTGCTACAAGTCATGCTATACTTTGAGGAAGGACCGATCAGATGAGATGCTGAAGTTACAGTAGCCTTTCAACGGATGGTAGGCCTACGTGTTAATCAGTCTTAGAATAAATCACACACTCACAAACATTTTGCCCCATGAATGAGGCTTGTAACATTGAATTCAGCCAAAAAGATCTTAAGCTTTCTAACATCAGCTAGTTAACCTTGGGCATTTCATACCATGCCTGGATCCAGTGGTACAATGTGCACAACCCCCAGCAAACCCATTTTCCCATCAATTTCCACTCAGGGACTAATATAATGTTTTGGGATTGACTTCCATAGATTTCCAAGTGGGAAGTGTCCTTGTTCAATACAGCTACACCATTGATGTACGAACCCAATGGCCAATAAGGTGTCAACGTATATGTTTATGTAGCCAAAACTTAGCCGTTGACGTTGTTGCCTAGGAGATGTGCATGTATGTATTACAATAATTGAACATAACAGTAGCAAAATGCGTGTAGCCTAATGTAATCATAGAGACAGAACAGGTGGAGGAGGAAGAGACAGTGCAGGTGGAAGAGGAAAAGACAGTGCAGGTGGAAGAGTAGGAGACGGTGGAAGAAACAGTGGAGGAGATGGCTAGAACAAAAGGGAGCAAAGTCCCAGGAGTAGCCACCTACAAAACCCCTTTTAATAGTGAATGGTCCTCTTAATGGCCATTTATTACTGTAGGAAGCACCAGCTCATATTATCTGCCGCCAAGAGAACTCCTGTGCCCATCAAGGTGTGAGGGATGTGACAAGGCACACAGGCAGTAAAGGGCATCAGGCCAAACAGCAGGCACTGAAGTCAACCAGCACAGTCAAAAACTTTGACTTGCCAGTGACTGCAGAGATGAGTGTGTAAGAGGTCAAGGTACATTTAAATGCATAAGGTTGACTAAGATGTTCATGAATACCATTTTTCCAAATTAATAAATCAAATTCTATGACTATGGCATATATAAGACATTCATGGACAGAATACTGCTCAGTAATGTGTATTTCTATTGTTCATTTGGGGGGGGGGGGGGGGGGGGGAGATGTCACTCTTGCCTGTCTTCAAAACATCAGAGCCCTGATTAGTACTGGACTGAGTCGGTCTGTCTGAACTTAACACTGGACTGAGTGGGTCTGTCTGAACACAGGGGCTTGACACATCAGCCCAACTTGGCACTGGACTGAGTGAGTTATAATGAGGCTGAATAAGGACATTAACCCATACCTTACTTAACTGATCTTACCAGTGACAGGTGTTTAAGTCTTAAAAACAGCGATTAAATGATTACAGGTGAGGGACACCATGTTTCAGCTCTTTTTTGTTTGATTACTGGCCATGAATATATTTAATGCTGAAAGTAATCAAGTTATCTGTCTGATAACAGCCTCACACATATCAAAGCTACACTACAATCAGTTGAACTGGCAGAGTTTTTACATTTTGAAACCCAGCATGACCTCTCTCCAAGGCCCACCCCACTCCATGCCGCCTAGGTTTGGATAGGTTCAGGGACTGGCAGACAGACACACCTCCTGGTGCTGATAAAGCTAATGTTGTTCAAATGTATACACTTTACTCTCTTCACACAATTACAAATGTAACTCTTTTGGAAGTAACATTAATTCACCTACTGATGATGGCAGAAACAGCAGAGGGAGAGGGCTGGATTAAGGAAATGATAATAAATCGGTATTGATAATTTTTTTTTTTAAATATTATTTAAATCAAACTATATACAGCCGCGGAAAAAATTAAGAGACCACTTCAAAATGATCAGTTTCTCTGGTTTTACTAT
Organism: Sprattus sprattus; assembly: GCF_963457725.1. Lineage (NCBI taxonomy): Eukaryota > Metazoa > Chordata > Actinopteri > Clupeiformes > Clupeidae > Sprattus > Sprattus sprattus. The sequence goes on along the minus strand of NC_137910.1, from coordinate 22,477,947 downwards.
TTATTGGTATGTGTTAAAGTAAAATGTACATTTTTGTTTTATTCTATAACCTACTGGCAACATTCCTACCAAATTTCAAATAAAAATATTGTCATTTAGATCATTTATTTGCAGAAAAATGACAATTGGTCAAAATAGCAAAATTGATGCAGTGTCTTCAGATCTCGAATAATGCAAAGAAAACAAGCTCATATTCATTTTTAAACTACACAATACTAATGCTTTAACTTAGGAAGAGTTCAGAAATCAATATTTGGTGGAATAACCTTGATTTAAAATCACAACTTTCATGTGTCTTGGCATGCTCTCCACCAGTCTTTCATATTGCCGTTGGGTGACTTTATGCTACTCGAAATAGGGCTGGCCATGACAGGGTCCTGATCTGGTGGTACTCCATCCACACCTTTACTGGCCTGGCTGTGTGGCATGGAGCATTGCCCTGCTGGAAAAAACACTTCTCAGAGTTGGGGAACATTGTCAGAGCAAAAGGAAGCAAGTTTTTCTTCCGGGACAACGTTGTACTTTGCCTGGCTGAGGTTTGTAAAAGACCATAAGGATTGAAAAAGCGGACTGGAGGTTCTTCTAAGTTCGTCTTCTCTGATGAGTCCTGATGAGATGGATGGTCACAAGCCATGAAAAGAAGCCGAGCTGCTTGAATTCTTGCGCCAGGAGTAGCATAAAGTCACCCAACGGCAATGTGAAAGACTGGTGGAGAGCATGCCAAGACACATGAAAGTTGTGATTTTAAATCAAGGTTATTCCACCAAATATTGATTTCTGAACTCTTCCTAAGTGTGAGCATTAGTATTGTGTAGTTTAAAAATGAATATGAGCTTGTTTTCTTTGCATTATTCGAGATCTGAAGACACTGCATCAATTTTGCTATTTTGACCAATTGTCATTTTTCTGCAAATAAATGATCTAAATGACAATATTTTTATTTGAAATTTGGTAGGAATGTTGCCAGTAGGTTATAGAATAAAACTAAAATGTACATTTTACTTTAACACATACCAATAAATAGTAAAACCAGAGAAACTGATCATTTTGAAGTGGTCTCTTAATTTTTTCCGCGGCTGTATATTGACTAAATCTAGTCAGTTTCTCTGGACTTTCCATTATCAATATTTATATAATTCCATAAAGTCACCCAAAGATCAATTTTGCTTATTTATTTTTCTTCTTCTAGAGTTTTGGCAATTATTTATGACTATTTGTCTGTGGTGAGAGCTAGATCCTCACTAGCATTTGAAAAAGGAATAGATGTGATTCTTAAAGTCTAGATACTCACTAGCATTCCCAGAAGGAATCGATGAAGAAGTTAAATTAGGACATAAAGCACTACCAGCCCTACATGATGGGTGACAGGTTCAAGTGATGAAACCTTTATAAATAATCACTAAAGGGTCTCATACAGCACTACTGCAACTGCCACTACTATTACTACTGATTGTGTCAGAGAGGGAGTGTTGATTGAAAATTCAGGACCTCAGGAGTTGCATATAAGTATGTTTTTTCAACAACAACAAGCTTGTCAGGCACCCACGTCCTGGCAGGCCAGAGAGAGGCACAGGCCCACTCTCAGAGAGACAGAAAGAGAGAGAGAGAGAGAGAGAGAGCCCGGGCTCCCTCCAGGACTGCAGCAGACGAGAGAGAGGCAAAATAAAAAAAACATTCTAAACATTTCCTTTTTTATTCTACGTATATCTTTTTAAAGACTTCTCTACTCTCTGGTATGACATTGCAGCCTCAGATGAACAGAAAATTAAGCCCCACCTGTCCTACATTATGGGTGACAGGTTTGTATTTTCCCACAACACTGATAACCAGATACGTCCTAGAAAATCTACAATTTCTAATTCTTATCAGTGTCAACTACCCAGCTGGACATCTCTGCTGAGCTCAAGGAAGTCAGAGACATGGTAGTGGAACTGAGAGTGACTCTGAGCGTCACTCAGAATGAGCTACAGAACACCAAATATCTGCTGTATAAAATAGAGGCTGAAAATGATGCCCAAGACACAGAGATGACAGCTGTGAAACAAAGACTGGCAGTCACTGAGACTAAAGTGGAGGCTCTGGAAAGGGTGTATTCAGCCCAAAAGGCAGAGATGACGACTATAAAGACTGAAGTGATGAACCTAAAGATGGAACTTTCTGCCAGTGAGACTGAGGTGGAGAAGCTGAAGATGGAACAAGCAGCACAAGAGGCAGATCTGACAGCAGTGAAGAGCAGACTGACAGCCACTGAGACTGAAGTAGTGAATCTGGAGAAAGAGATTACAGAGAAACCCAAGGTGGCATTCTCAGCAGGTTTGACTAACTCAGGATACATACAGACTGGGAATACTGATCTTAACTTGGTCTTCACTAAAATCATCACCGATGTTGGACAGGCCTTTAGCGACATTACCGGCTTCTTCACAGCTCCAGTAAAAGGAGTCTACTACTTTAGATTCACAGTCATGGATATACTATCTTCACGCACAATGTATATCAGGATTGTTAAGAATGGAGAGCAGGTCATATTTTTGTTTGAGACTGATACCTATGGGAATCACACCTATCTCTCCAGTTGTGTGACTCTGCAGCTGGAAGTGGGAGATGTGGGTAACATGCAACTGCCTGCAGGCTACAGGCTCTATGATACTTCTAATAACCACAGCACCTTCAGTGGCTTTCTGCTCTTTCCTCTTTGAAGGGAACACACTGCGCAACTGCTCATGTTGTCAAATGATAAATAATATGCTTCATGATCGTGCTCAAATAAAGCACTTTTAAACCTTAATACTTCTCTGTCATCATTGAAAATATGGAGCAATGCTTTAATAACACAGGTTAATGCTTATTTTTTCCTTTTTTTAATTAGGACCGTAGTCTTGCAATTTGAGAATTATTTCACTTGTATAACTCTCTACTCTCTTCCTCTCCCTATATCTGATAAATAATGTGAATAGACCTGGGGGGGCAGGTCTGTGGGCATATAGCAGGGCCAGGGCGGGTGGGCGGGCTGGGGGAGATGTCGCTCTTGCCTGTCTTCAAAACTTGAGAGCCCTGTGTAATGGAGTATAAGATTTTTAAATAAATAATTATAAAAGTCTTTAAGGAAGAGTGATAAGTATTCTGCCTTGATTTTACTCCTTTCAGAGCAATTTACTTATATAAACACTGAAATACATGTAACAGAAATAATGAAGCATCGTATTATATATCTCTGTCTATAACCACTACAACGTTTTATCAAGTAGACCAGAGTCTGTTCTTGTGCATCATTCAACACCAGGTAAGTAAATGTGCATTGAGTAAAGAAACACAGGAGGCAGTTCTAGTCTCTGTATGACACAGATGGTAACGGTGCACAAAGACGCTAAACAACACAGGGCTAATACACAGGCATTTTACAACATAACATGAACAGGAATGATAACAGTAATGCTTGCCAACATGAGACACAAAAGGGGAACAGGAACTACATTCTAAATTCGAGCTACTACACAATTAGATATTTAAGTTCTACCTAAACATTCACACTGCATTCTGGGAACTTACAGTCTCTGGTTTTGCACTCGGAAGCTCTACGCGTGCATGCTACAGTAGTATCTAGAATACCGCTACTCCCAAAATGTAGCCAATATTTCTGGATGATAACAAAAACTGAAGAGGCTTGACTGCCACAGTGCATGCAGACAACATATTGGCTAACACCTTGTTGTAGCGAAAAACAACTGTTTCCAAATCAGTCAGAAGAGTCAGAAGTCCGGAGTCCGATAAACTGAAGTTTTATTCAATCCTTGCAGAGAGTTCATTCAAAACGAGAGTGGGGGTCCATGGAGCAACTCTGAATCTAAGACCCAATGCATTCACCTTTTATACTCATAATTCGTTAGTTTATGCAAGTCATGGACCTCACACCTTTAAAATTTCAAATTACCCATCAGAATATTCCCTAATATTTCCACATATTTTATCCACGCTTTAGCCAATCAGAATATACTCGCTCACCTGTTGCGAGGGGACTTATGCTTTGGGGAGGATAGATCCTCCTGCCAATTTTCTTGGTATCACATGCTGAAAGGCTATGTCTGGCCTTGAAAAGCATCATCTTGTGTGTGTATATGTATGGTTGTGTGCGTATGTGTGTGTGAATCTGTGTATGTGTGTATATGTGTGTGAATCTGTGTGTAAGTGAGTGTATGTGTGAATGTGTGTGTGTGTGTGTATGTTGATGTGTGTATGTGTGTATGTGTGTATGTGTGAGTGTGAGTGTGAGTGTGAGACCCCCTTCTGACTGCTTTGTTATTTTCCACTGGTCTGCACCTGCACCCTGGCCTTCATGCTTGACCTTACATGATACCCATCCCTGCACACGGGCCTAATGACAATTGTAGCTGCAATTCTGCTCTATGACCACCACGGCACTGTTTTACAATCATAATTTTCAACAACCTCTTATTGGGATAGTCCCTAGTTTTTATAGGAATTCTGAGCTCATCCAAGAATAAATTAGCCTGGCTAGGCAATGGTCACTTGCGGTTAACTGGAACTGAATTGTGAAGCACGTGAAACATGTTCTTATTCATATGCTTAAAGATGGGTACCGATACAGCCAGGTAAATTGGAAGAGCTGGTGATGATGACGACAGCTAAGAGGAGGAAGAAGAAAAGAAGATAGTACTAATAATAATATTACTATGAAGAAATGAGTAGTAATAATAATATTACAACAATAACAATATTTTTGTTGTTGTTGTTGATTTTGGTATTCTAGTATTAGCCTAGTATACACAGCAAGTTGCACATTTCCTCATGTTTATTAAATATGGGTTTTATATTCACCATCCATGTTTGGATTAGACAGAAAAGGCAGGAAAAGGCACATTTAACTGTATTGTAGGCGCTATGAAATAGCCTACCGCAGTGCGTGAATGAATTAAGAAGTCCTAAAAACGGAGGATTAAATTTCGTTTGGCACGTTTGTTATTCCTGTGAATATCGTGAGCCGAACGAAACACGATTCTAAAAGGCTACGCGCAACTGTTTCAGGCATCAGTTTCAGTCTATAATTCACAAATAGACGGCGCAAACTACAACACAGAGAAAAAACCTTTCTATGACTGGTTACGCAAAATGTTACATATAGCTATCCAGTGACATCACTACAACACGGAAGTTCCGCTCTATGCAGCCAATTTCTACTCTGTCAATGGTGTGCCGACAGATAGGGAAATCACACCTGGAAATAACGCCTCTATGGCTGAAAAATATTCCTCAAGCTCCCTCGCGAATTACCTTGATGGAGAATTCTGGGAAGTTAAGGATCAAATTCGGAGACAAATCTCCAGCTGTGAATTGTTTCAGTCAAACAGGTAACTTAGCCTATTTAGGCTACATTGTCAACGGATTTCGTTGCAAACACTACGAGCTGTTGATTTTGCTGCCGCCCAGTGTAAACTTTATTTGTGTAAGTAATTAGGGTAATTTTCTCTCTGTCCTCGGCCGTTTTCTAAAGCAAAGTAGTCTATACGGGTTCGCAGAACTTGTTACGTCGTCGCAGTTAAAACCAGTCGGGAGGTTGTGCTTATCTTAACGTTTATGTATTCTTTATACTGTATTTTTACATTGCTCATATGCTTTCATGTATCGTATTGGATCTAACTCGCATCTGCGGTCCATTTCAATGAAGTCCCCCATTGTAGGCCGGAATAATATGCGTTCTATTTGATCAACAGTTATGACCTCACTCTGGACCAGACAAGGGACTTGACGGTCGAGAGACTTCACTACTTTTTAAAACTGCCACAGATACGAAGCCAGCTCATAGACCAGGTGGATAAAACCCCTCGAACAGCAGTAATTGAAAATTGTTAATGTGCAGATGTTGGCAGCTTTTAATCCATCTTGTTATTAAACTACAGGTGAAGGATGGACAGAACTCCTTTCTGGCTAAAAGCCTGGGAATCACAGAGCTCCTATGCTCTGCAGATATGGCAACTGGTGTAAAGGTAGCCAATCTGCTCACATCGGTTTATATTAGTTATACTACACAATATGAATTCAGTCCTATATATCTCAACTGACTTTAAACATTACCTTTGTTACCGCCACTTTCCCATAGCTGGGAATATTTGCATTGAATTTTCATGTGTAATGTTTTCATGTGAAATTCAGTTGTTTGACATGTCACTATATTCCTTATGCATGTCTTGAATTGCAGTTGGGTGTCGTGTGTGGACTATATGGCGGTGCAGTCACCAAGCTAGGGGGCTCGGAACAGAAGGAGCAGTGGTACCTCCCTGTATCGGTATGGTCCCAGTCAGAACCAAATATTTAACATGATTCTCAATAGAATATGTCGCTTTCTGTTCACCATAGCATTAGGTTGCAAGAATGTTACTTTATAACTATGTTTGACCTAATCTAGCAATGGTATAGGTTAAGGTTGGGAGTTGCAACAGAGGCAGAGATACGATATTATCATGATATTTGGGCCACATGAAATATTATTGGGAGTCTTTACATTTTACAATACAACAAGTATTGTGATTCGATTCTGCAATACATTGTGAATAATTTCCATGGCATAAACCATGGCCCTGGTGTGTTTTTGTGTGTCTGTACTGATATTTCATATCATATCATATTAATTCACTTATTCCACTTTACATTTGCACATACTCTGCACTTTTATTGCTATTTGGCACTTCTGGTTGGATGCTAAACTGCATTTCGTTGTCTCAGTACTTGTACTCTGTGCAATGACAATAATGTCGAATCTAAGCCAATATTTGGATTGTCTGGTAGGAGCTGGAGTTTACCGGGATGTTTGCCATGACCGAGAGGGGTCACGGGAGCAACGTCCGTGGAATCCTGACTGAAGCCCATTATCAACCCTCCACTCAAGTACGTTTATTGGAAGTCATGGAACAGAGCCTGAATCGCTCCATTAAAGTTAGAGTTCATTAAAGTCCATTATTCTGCTGAAAGGTTTTTGATACTTGGGCTTAACAGCCAATCAAATTATACCCGTCCCTTCTGTGTTCCTGAAGCAACAAGTTAATTGGCACGTGCTGAGCCAGGACTGTGTATGAGCACCAGAGTTTTTTTGAGTGCACACACTGAACGGACAGCCAAAGAATCACGGACTCCACCTTTAACACAAACCACATCTAACGTTTTGTATTTGCAGGCCAACAGTCCACCGTAGTGAACATCCCAGGCATGAATCCACTATGAATGGCGTGGATCATTTGCAAATTTGATTTGAATATTTTGACATACAAGTCTGTGTACAATGACGTGGCAGAGTTCACCCATCAACAGATAGCATGTACCAAGTACCCAATAGCTGTTTCTTTGTTCTTCTTTCCCTCTTCCGTTTCTAACAATTCATTATTCACTCTAAACACTAGCCCAGTGCTATAGAGAAGGTATACTATACAGCTTGTCAAAATGTTGCGTCTATCTTTTGTCTCTTTTAACCCTGAATATAGCAACTGGTCTTCTGACACCCTATGTATTTATAGTCACAGCATGAATCATCTGGTTGTAATGACATGGGTATGTGGTTATAAGTTAAGTACGTAACAGTGTAAAAGTATTCCAGCCTATCTTCCAGTGCAGAGAAGGTGATCATTTTTCAGCTTTGATAAAAGTAGTGCTATGGATATGGATTTGCTTTGATATCGATACGGCTCTGATGGCTCAGGGTCGGTGGATATAAAGTCACAACTTAGAGTTGTCTGAGGAGTTTCACTTCTTCCCCTTTTACATCTGTATGTATGGAAAGACTGCGCAGTAAATTGAAAGAGTATAGATAGATAGATAGATAGATTGGATACTTAATTAATTCCAAGGGAAATGTATGTGATCCAGTAGCTTATACACTTTGCACTTGTGCAACTCGCAGACAGACATACATACATAAATCACATACACATAGGGAGAACATGTACACAAGGAGTCGGGTGTTTACAGATACAGGAATGGATCTGACCCTATGGTACAGTATGCATAGACAAGTGGTCTTGTGCTGCAAGTGTGGAAAGTGCAGAGATAGTGTGCTTGTTTGGATAGCGCAAAGATAGAGTTCTCAGAGTTCTTGTGCTTGTGTGTGTGTGTGTGTGGATAGTGCAAAGAGATATAAGTTGTTCAGTTTCTGCAAGGGGCTAGTATAGCCAGTAGAGGGATTGACAGTGGGATGGTATATGAATATATTGAATGGATATATTGTGGCTGATGATGACATTCATTTCAAGACACCAATAATGCATGGGAACAGTGAGATCATATAGTCATACAATGAACACAGTTTTTCCAATACAAATTATATACTTTGGCCAAGGAGTCCCTTTATTAATCTAACAGGAATGACTTAAGAACACATAATCTCATAACTGGCCTCATGATATTAATAAACCTTCCTTAAAGCATAGCAATTTTTTCTACAGGCTAATATTATTTTGATATAAGAAAAGGAAGGACAACTCGCTTCAAACTCAAGTCATGATAATGCCCATTTAAACATTTCTATTTAAGACAAGTTTAGCTTAATTTTATGAAATACTTTCAATCAGATCTCAGTACTCTTTACTTCATAGATGTTAAAAAAGATATAATAATCTACACGTAAGCATAGTGTATGTACTTTATTCAATGATTGGCTTAATACATTCACCTTCTTGTCTCCAGTGATGAGCCTCTGAGGTTTTGGGATTCTCCTCTCCACAGGAATTCATCATCCACACGCCATGCGAGGACGCCCAGAAGATGTACATTGGCAATGCCATGAAGGGAAACTTTGCTGCTGTGTTTGCTCAGCTTATTGTGAATGGAGAGGCTCAAGGTACTTTGCAGCGCCCACAGCCACAATGTTGTGTGCTCATGTCTGCCCACCTCTCTCTCTCTGTCTCTTTCCATTCAATTCAATTCAATTCAATTATATTATATTATATTATAAAACAATTGGGTTCTAGCGCGTAATTTAGCTGTTTCTGATTGGACTAGAGACGTTCCATGCTATAGGTTATTCGTCAACATACCTACAGTTACGGGACTTTTCACAGCTAAAAATAAATCACTCCGCGATGAAACATTCGCATTGATGATAACCGTTAATATACCGTCAAAGTTTTTAAAATTCTAAACAAGACGTTGACAATGGAACTATTTTTTGTTGCGGAGAAACAATGGCGAAATAAACCATTTTGAATCAATAACTTCGTGTTGAAATGTTAATTTGTTGACTGTAGAATTGTTTTATAAAAGCAATATAGCACTCGTGGGAGTGGGGTAGGTAAGGGATAATCCCACGGGTGTTGTTGCCTGCGCCACTCGGCCTGGCGGCCTCGGTGGCTACGGCCGAACACCACCCGTGGGATTATCCCTTACCTACCCCACTCCCACTCGTGCTATATTGCTTAATTATATTATATTTTATTTATATAGCACCAAAACAATAAAATTGTCTCAAGGCGCTTTACAAGCCCAGTGCCTGAACCCCCTTAGAGCAAGCACAACGACAGGGAAAAGAAAATACTCCCTGTTAATCAGGAAGAAACCTTAAGCTTAACCTTAACCTTTCCATTTCTATCCGCCTGTGGTGGTCCTAAGGATTGCTGTGTGTCCTTTCAGGTCCGCACTGTTTCATCGTACCCATCCGAGACCAGCATGGGGTCATGCATCCTGGAGTCACAGCTATTGACATGAAGCACAAGGAAGGTGTGGTCTCTCCTCATAGGCTCACAGTAGGGCTGGGCAATTAAATGAAAATTTACAGATAATGTCCCACAAAACAAAAGTTAATTTACCACAATAAATTAAGTATGCCATGCCCTGATTGGTTATGATTGTTTTGTGTGTGTGTGAAGAACATATGTGATGAACATACGCACAATATGCATATATTTATTTATTTAAAGTAATAAAGCCCATTTCTAGTTTACAGGTTCATTGTATCAGTAAATGAAGGCTCTTATTTGGACACTGTATTGGTTGGATTGATTTAATTACAGTGCATGAAATGCCCTGTATTGTTATTCCTAGGCTTCTTCTTCTTCTTCTTCTTATTCTTCTCACCTTTTTCTGCGATTAATTCAGCTCGAACCGCTTAACTTAGAAACTTTGTTCAAACTTTGTCGCGTAGGTCTTGTAAAGACACTTATGCTATGTATTTTTCACTTTTCTAAACTTTATACTTTTTAAGATACTAAAGAAAAACGAATATACATTTTCCCATTGACTTACATTGGGCCATTATGACATCATAATAGGGTCATTAAACTGGCTTGCACCTGTGCTTCACTGACACCTGCGCCAAGGTTCAAAGGCTCCTCTTCTCTCTGTCCCTCTCCATTCAACTGTATAACTAGAAATATTAAGAGACACCTTCCATACTCTACCTTTTTTTCTCTCTCCTTCTTTCTCTCTATCCCTCTCACTCTACTTTCTCTCACACTCCATCTCTCTGCTTCACTTTTTTTTCTCTCCTTCTTTCAATATTTTCCCTCTTCACTCTCTCTACTGGCTTTATCCAGAGCCACTTTGTTCACTCTTCTTTCTTTTCTTCTTATCTTCTTCCACTCTTCTTTCCTTTCTTCATTCCTTCTTCAACTTTTATTTCTTTCTTCCATTTTTCTTTCCTTTCTTCTTCCCTTCTCCCACTCTTCTTTTTCTCTTCTTCCACTCTTCTTTCCTTCTTTTACTCTTCTTTCACTCTTCTTTATTTTCTTCTTTCCTTTCTTCACTCTTCTTTCCTTTCTTCACTCTTCTTTCCTTCTTCCACTCTTTTTTCTTTCTCCTTTCCTTCTTTCACTCTTCTATCTTTTCTTCTTCCTTTCTTAACTTTTGCATTTCATGCACTGGTATTTCCTTCAGGAAATGCATTTTCTAGTTCATCTTTGTTACACATCTGTTCCTCCCTGTTTTGGTTATGATTGGGATAGTTATATGTAGGTCTCTGTTAATACAGGCCTTCACGGAGTTGACAATGGGATACTGATATTCAACAAAGTTCGGATACCACGGAAAAACCTCCTTAGCAAGTGAGTTTGAAGATTTCACTGAGGTTTGTGTCATTTTTTTGAGTTGTACAACTGGTCTTTTTGGTTTCTCCAATCACTTATATTTGTATGTGTGTGTGCCCTGTCTTGGTCCAGGTTTGGTACAGTGTCTGAGGATGGGGTCTACTCCTCTCCGATTCAGAGCAAGGGCAGCCGCTTCAATGCCATGTTGGCCGCTCTGACCCCCACCCGCCTAGGCCTCACTGTCCAGGCTATGGCAGCCATGAAGGTAAGGGCAAGGCTTTTAACCACGCAGGGCCGGTCATGTCCCATCATATATAGCCACCATGGATGAATAAAGGTTTTGCCATGCAGATTAGACAAAGATTTGGGGAAGGAAACCCTGGTGTAAAAGAGTGAGCTGGCTACCCACTAGGGCAGGGGTCTCAAACTCAGGCCCGGGGGCCAATTCCGGCTTTTTATCCTGCCCGCAAACTTCCATTTAATTAGAAAAAAATAGAAAAGTTCCATTGATTTAAATGGGCTACCCCAACGTTTACCGCAAAAAATCTGGCCCCCCAATGACCAGACTGGACACTCATCTGCCCTCTGGTAATTTGAGTTTGAGACCCCTGAACTAGGGTACGCGCTTCTATTATATTTGTATAGCTGGGCTGCTAGAGGGCGCTGTTGTACCATTACTTCAAGTATGACTAGACCTTCAGTGAATAAAACAACTGACACTGTAACCATACAAAAGGCACATGTAATAAAAAAAAAAAAATGTGTTACAAGACATTGTTTAAGAAGTATCCATAGAAGTACCTTGAATAATTTCAGTGGTGCTCGGGGCTCTTCTTCAAAGATATGGAGTAGGTTCAAGGTCCCTGCTGTAGAACATCATGCCCCTGTAGAGATTACAGTGTGTGTCACATTAACCTTAGCTGCCTCCCACCTGGGACAACAAGCCAAAAAGGTTTGATATTGAGAGCTCTAAAAACAAGGATGGCCACGCTACGGAGTCAGAATAATGCCATATTTGGAGGCATAGAGTTTATTTGACACTTTTGTGATTAATATCACGCATATAACTGTTTTTCTGAACTTGTAAGTGAGTAAGTACTAAGACATACCATGTTTTGATTAGGGTCAGAGTCATACAGTCATAAGACATTATGCAGGCCTGATTGAAACTACTGGAATATCATTCTCTTAAATGAGTTTGAGTCACCTTGTTTTCTTAGGTCGATTATTCACTGCCATAAAAACTTTTTTAGTGTCCCTTTTATTTTTTAGTCCCTTTTATTGTGTCATGGTAACTGAGCTGCAGACAGGATTTCCTTGTTTGGTAGGCCACACTGGTAAACAAAGCTGACTGGATTATAATCAGTAAACATTAAATTGCAGTTACCTCCAGGAATTAGCAAGTTTTATTACACCTTATTTCATTTAAATGACGTATTTAGAAATGTTGCAATAGTTCCTTGTGGAGTTCACTGTTGTTTGACATGTTTATGATAATGACAAGGCTTTGGGCTTCAGATACCTCTACACTTGAATATTTTCTTAAGTTACATAGGTTAAACATGGGCTTAAAGCACATCCAGAACTGTAAGTCTTTTGGTACGAGGACATACAGCCAACATCACTGAAACTGAACACAGAGGCTGTCTCTTACTTGTAGCTATCGAAATAGAGCATTGCTCATTTACCTTCTTTTGTCATGTTTTGATCTACTCTTGACACACACCAAGGATTTTTTGTAACACATTAAAATTGTTTTCCACCTACATTACTTAAGTGATTTTTCTAGTTCATGGTGACTCTTGTTTTTTAGATAAATGCATCTTAGTAAGTCTGTGTCTTAGTACAGATCTTACTAAGTTTCTGTGTGTGCGTGCGCGCGTGTGTGTGTGTGTGTGTGTGTGTGTGTGCTTGTGTATGTATGTACATGCATGTGTGTGCACGCACGTGTGTGTGGCATGTGGGTGTGAATTTTTTTTTTTACGTTTGATGTTGTCTTTCCTTCTCTTGCAGTTGGGGCTCATTATTGCAGTACGCTACAGCCACAGGTAGAGTGTCTGATTTCCTCTTGTAGTTCTCAATGGTGAAGAATAGAGCTGAAAACCTGCTATAGGCCTGTGTCCCACTGAAGTCCTTAGAGGCTGGTACTGCAGTGTTAGGTCTTTTAGTGAAATCGAGCCTAGTAGTAGTGAAGGCGTACCGAGGGTTATCAGGTGACTCTAAGCTGATTTGTCAACACCAAGCCAAATCATTTTGCTCTATTTTCTCTTTTGAAATAGTTTAACAGGTTGGCTCACTTCACTTTTAGCTTTTTCTTGCCAACTCCTGTCACCAGCTGAGTACCATTCCCTTATTTTGGCCCATAGGGTAATGCTCATGTAATGTGTTTTACTGCATAGCTGTATTGTATTACATCACACACAAATTGATTAGATCACCAAACGTGTGTACTTGCCATGGTTGCATAGGTATTCACATACTTGTTTACCATCCAGTTAAACATTCTGAGCATAAATGTCATGACTTGCTGACTGGCTGGGGCCTTTTGAGCTGCAACATGGCATGCATGCAGTATGCACAATAGTGTGCAGTTACTGAGTTGCTCTGAATCTTTTTTAATTGTAAGTGAATAGATTTACAGGTGAGTCCATAATTGTTGTTTTCTAGATATTCGGGTGGTGGATTGAATATATTAATTATGCTAGCACTGGACTCGATAAAGTGATGATAAACACCTGTGAAAATATGCAACAAGAACATCAATGAACTAAATCAGCTTAAATCTGGCCCAAAACAATGCGTAGTTGTGACGCTCAGAGCTCCTGCTTGCCACAGAGAACATCCCGTACAGAGGGAGTCTCTGCTCAGAGTGTGTGTTCCCCGACTCGGTTTTCAAGCTCTTCTCTTCCCCTCTGCTGCTGCTGCTGCCTCCTCCTCACATGTGGTTGGCCTCGTCTCAGACAAGCGTGGGCCAGGGGTGGGGGCGGATGCGTGGGCAGGGGATTGTCTGTGTGCCTGGCATCCCCGTAAACACACACATACACACACACACACACACACACACACAGAGGTGTTGAGCCCTGAGAGAGGGAGATTTTGGCATCCTCACACTAGACCTACCCAACTCTACCCACAGGGCTCCCAATGACACACGCATAGAAAGAGAAAGTTGTACATATAGTCTCACTTGCATCACCCATAAACAGAACGCACTCAAACATTTACAATATAGTGGAGCTGTGGGCCCTAATTTCATTGACAAGCAGCTAGCAACGAGCACAACCACGAGCAAAAAGCTACGAGTGCATGAGCTAAAGCTTTTTTAATAATTTGACAAAATCAAAAAAAAAAACTATAGAATTTTGCCACTCATACCATGAAGCAGGATCCTAAACGCCCCCCCCCCCCCCCCCCCCCCCCGATAGCTTCATGCGTGACTGACTTTGCTTTGCTCTTTGCCCGTCAATGAAATTAGGGCGTACTGCAATGTTAGGTCTTTGAGTGAAATAGAGCCTAGTAGTAGTTAAGGCATACTGAGGGTTATCGGATGACTCTCAGCTGATCTGTTTACACCCAGCCCAAGCATTTTGCTCTATTTTCTCTATTAAACTAGTTTAAAAGGTTGGCTCCCCAGAATGAAGTCATTTTCATCTGTTTGGTTGCACTCCCCTGCCACAAGCAACACTGGATGCAGTAGTTATGTGTCAGAGAGAGGGGGTGGGGGCCCTTGTGTGCAAGGACTTCCTCTCCGAGTACAAAAACACAGGTGTGCTCTATTCTGTGGTCAGGAGAGGGGTCATAGAAGATGGCTGACAAACCTCTACAGAAGAACCCAAACTCTCCATCAGACCTGTAAATCTCTCTGGTTAGCGCATCTGTATAGCTTTTAACCCAATAAGTGCAGTTCCTCTGGCAAACGTTACACCATGTTTATCAGAATGCTTCCAGAATACTGTTACGTTTGGTATTTAAACTCTCACCCATTTTAACACCCGAAAGACAATACAATTGACAGTCAGTCATTAAAAACAAACATATTTGGGTTATTGAAGTCCTCATAAAATAACTATGCTAGCCAGGCCAATGTTGCCCCACCACACCCCTGGTCTAAAGCACTCTCCTCTCTCCTCATGCAACCCCCTGTCCCACACACACACTCACACACACACACACACACACACAAGTGACTCTGTTGTGTCTGAGGGGAAGCCACCTGCAGCCTGTCAGATGAACAGATAAGCCCTGCGGTGGTCCCAGTGCAACAGGTGCACCCGGCTCCACTGCACAGCCACAAACTCCCTAACTCAGCAGCCACACACACACATGTACACACACTTCTCCCCCCACACATACATACACACAAACACACACACACAGAGCCTTCTTCCTTTGCAGTACATCCTCTTTGTCTCTCTCATACACACATGTATGCAAGCATGGCCCGGTGCACACCCACACACTCACTTTTCCATTGCCTTCTGTCTTCATTTAAACCTCCTCACAGTCGGAGGCAGTTTGGGCCCAAGGACCAGGATGAGGTGAAGATCATCGAGCACCAGACCCAATCCCTGAGACTCATGCCACACCTGGCAGCCGCATTGGCTCTGACATTCACAATCAGGTAATGGCATTGCTGTCCTGCAGGTTGGCTCAGGTGACCACTTACCACTTCAGAAATAAGTAAAAATCACCTAGACAACAGGTAGATATTACTGGGTTTGTAATATAAATGAATGACAATATCCTGTTATTGCCACTAGGTGTCTCGTTCCTCAAGCTTTGACTAGACCGTTAGTTGGGAGGTGGGGAGGGTGGGGGTGGAGTGACTGGATGGTGAGGATATTCCTGTGTGTGTGTGTGTGTGTGTGTGTGTGTGTGTGTGTGTGTGTGTGTGTGTGTGTGTGTGTGTGTGTGTGTGTGTGTGTGTGTGTGTGTGTGTGTGTGTGTGTGTGTGTGTGTGTGTGTGTGTGTGTGTGCGCTGCGCTGCGCTGCGCGTATGTGCACAGGTACGCAGCACGGCTGATGGACGAGGTCCTGAGTCAGGGGCAGGACCTCCAGAGTAATCGCTCCCTGCAGGCTTTGGTGGCTGGCCTGAAAGCCTACAGCACCTGGGAGAACCTGGCATGCCTCCAGGAGTGCCGTGAATGCACAGGCGGCATGGTGAGCAGCTATGTGTGTGTGTGGGGGGGGGGGGGGGGGGGATGTGTGGGTGTAGCTTTGTGCATGTGCAAAAATCTGTGTACATAAGTGGGGTGACGTGTGTGTGTGTGTGTGTGTGTGTTTGTGTGTGTGTGTGTGTATATGAGGTACATTCGTATCATCATTAGAATGGGCAGCAGCCAAGCAAAACACTACCGATGATGGGCTGGTGCTTGTTGTTTTTCAAACTGATAGCCCATGTCTGTGTGATTCACTGAAGTTTGGGGATATGTTTGGTGGCTGTGGGTTTTTTTTTTGAGGCCACTGAAACTTTCCATTCATTGTCTCACTCAAGTTGAAGTTGGTGTCATACCCCAATTGAATGGTAAATTCATACATAGATTAAAAAAATTAAAACAAATTTTTTATTATTTACATATGTTCTCAAATGCATCACCAACTTTAACCAAATCATCTGACTTGGAAAAACAGACCTTCATTTTTTACTCTGAAAAACCACAGCATTCGCACATCAGCTAGGGAGAGGGTGTGCTGTATGTTTTACCCCAAACTCGTGACATTTTCCACTTTTGGTTCACATGTGACACCACAGTCTACCCCTGACTAGATCATGTATTTATTTGCCTTTGTATAGTTTTCTAAAGACATTCTTTCAAGAATATGAGATGATATTGACATGGAACACACATACACACACACACACTGAATGGACACTCACCTGAGATGTCTAAGAGTCCTTGTGTTTTCATAGGGCTTCATGATGGAAAACAGGATCCCATCGTTGAAGTGTGACTCTGATGTCTTTGTGACATTTGAAGGCGACAATGTGGTCATGCTGCAGGTAAAAGATCTTCATGTCTGCAGAGCTCAAGAGCAGTGTCTCCGCAGCACAACTGTGACCCTTTGCTGTGTGTTGAAGCCTCACTTTACATTACTTTAAATGTTACTGAAGTTTCAAGGATTTTTAATTGTTAAACTAAAATTGTACAGAATGCTCAGTAACTGGGGGTATGTCTTTTTAAAACTTGCCTTTGTTTAAACTGTGTCATTGGCAAGTCTGTTACTGGGGAAGTGCCATGTCTACTACCACTTGTGTGTTTTTGTCTGGGTTTTTTAATTTCAATGCCAAGCAACAAACAAATAAGTCCAGCCCAGGGCCAAAGCCAAGTGGACAGA
This sequence comes from Sprattus sprattus, assembly GCF_963457725.1. Taxonomy (NCBI): domain Eukaryota; kingdom Metazoa; phylum Chordata; class Actinopteri; order Clupeiformes; family Clupeidae; genus Sprattus; species Sprattus sprattus. The sequence goes on along the minus strand of NC_137910.1, from coordinate 22,460,590 downwards.
TCTCAATATGCAGGTGGAGACTAATTACATTTTTCAAATAATACCCCCTCCCTTAACAATCCTGTGACAGGATTGTGATCACTGAATGAATTGGATGTTTTTATGTTTTATTAGATTTTTTCCCCTCGTTGTTGTTGCACACAATCCGATTGGCAATAATAGCATGTTTTGAGCAGGGAGCTGGTTATTCAATAATGCTCATGTAATTGGGGGCCCTGAAGCAGAGGGGAGAGGAGAGGGAGCCTTCAGGCAGGGGAGAACACAGGCCTTCACAGAGCACAGATGCTCACACACACACACAAGCTCACCATTCACAGCCAGCTTGGGGAGGCTTCACACACACACACACACCCACATAATGGGCTCTCTCTTTAAATTAGATTAGATTCTCACATACAAAAATAAATTATTCCTTTAAACCATGGGAATATCAGCACAGAGCATATTGGGTTTTATTTATTTGTTTATTTTTTTCGCAGCTTAGCCGAGTGTTCATGTTATAGGCATGGATCTTCAGAACAGGTGAATGGAGTACCGAGAGAACACACATTCACACTGGATGCAGTAGTAATGTGTCAGACAGAGGGGGTGGTAGTTTAATGGTAGTTTTTTTATATGCTTCCATGATGATGGTTGTAAATTGTAAATATGGGCCTTGTGTTCTGCATCGCCCTGGCCAATGAAGTGGAAGAAATATCCACATAAATTACAGTTATGTGGATAGTAGTAACGTAGTAAGGATAATTGCTGTATAATAGTTATCATGTGCCTATTTTTTCCCCCACCATCTGACAAAATGGCTGCCAGTCATTAAACGAGCTCGGCTGGACATTCAAACACTTTGATTTGATTAAGTTATAAGATGGCCAGGGAGGGTGTCTGTTTTTTCAGTGGCCAAGGTTAAGAGAGAGCATGTGAAAATTAACCCGTAGGATGTTAGGCTGCTGTTTCAACCAAAGTCACAAGGAGAGCGCAAGTCCTGCCAAAGCCCACTGTCCCACAATCCCCCTCTTCTGAAGTCTGATTTAAAAATCAAAAAGGCTTGACACACCACTGGCCTTTAATTGTGTTGGGTATTTTTAAATAGTAAACAGCAGTTGTGGTTATCCCAGCTGGATATTAATTATTTGGATCGAGTATTGGAGTTTAACAGGATGCCGGCCATATAAGTGTATTAGGACTGGAAGGGTTCATGTAGCCAGAGGCCATTGCTGTACTACCTGTCACAAGACTCTTATTAGACCCCTAGTTTGCCATGGCCAGATCCAAAACCCCCACTGGCTGACCTAAGAAAGGGTGCTAGCATCATGGACTTTTAAGGACAAGGTGTCTGCTGGTAGTAGTAAGAGAGGGCAAAAAAAGTCAAACTGGAGTGGGAGTAAAGGTGGCAGTGTTTCTAGTAGTAGCAGTATGACTGCCTGCCATGTGAGTCATAAAGGCCAGAGGAACCTGGAGAGGTTGGCGGATGGTTTCATACATGGTTGGATGTCGTAGTAGCTGTAGTGTTTAGTTAATGGTGTCATGAGTGGTTGGATGTTGTAGTAGTTGTACTGTTTAATAAATGGTTTTATGAGGGGTTGGATGTTGTAGTAGTTGTAGTGTTTAATTAATGGTTTTATGTAGGGGTGGGGGTTCTCTCTAAAACGATTCAGAAAAGTTTATAATCGATTTTGTAATTTAGATGATTTTTTAATTTTTTTTACACATCCATTTTATGTTGAAATGCAATTATCGATTGATTATCAATTCGAAAATGATTATCGATGCATTTCGACTATTAAATCATTTGAGTTTGCAGCTCAGAGTCTAAAATCACTTCCTACTTTGTGTTTGATAATTAAAGAAAATCAACAGATGAATTACCTTCTCTATTTGCTTTATTACAGAAAAAGCTTTTTCTTGTCACAATTTTGACTTTCTATGAGCAATGCAATAATCGATGCAGCTTGCATTTCAACATAAAATGGATGAAAAAAAAAATAAAAATGTTGAAATCGATAATCGGTTTAAAATCAATAATCGATTAAGAATCGTATAGTTGATCTCGGAATCGAATCGTGAGGTGCCAAGAGATTCCCACCCTTAGTTTCATAAGGGGTTGGATGTTGTAGAAGTTGAAGTGTTTTGAAGCACCAGCAGGGTGTAGTTGCAGTAAGTTGAAAGTGTACTTACTTCTGTGTATCTGAAAGGAATGTCATGAAGAAATGTGTTCGTCACATAAAATTGTATCAGTCTCGCCATCTCTCTTAGTTTTGCCTAATAGCAACAGTCATTATAAAGCATCTTCACAATGCCCTTAAAGAACCTAAGCTAGCAGGTGCCTCGTCCATCACATGTTGACCTCAAAATATTGGGGTCATACTGACATCAAAGTCAAAGCAGAGTGACTTAAATGTATCTGCATTTACACATTGAACAGATGCTTTTGTCTCAAACGACTGGCTACACAGATATACATTTTCATCAGTAGTCTAAAGGAGTTGGAATCTCTTGGCACCTCACGATTCGATTCCGATTCAGAGGTCAACGATTCGATTTTAAATCGATTATCGATTTTAAATCGATTTTGTAATTAATTAATTAATTTATTTATTTATTTTTAACACATCCATTTTATTTTGAAATTCAAGTTGCATCGATTATTGCATTGCTCATAGAAAGTCAAAATTGTGACAAGAAAAAGCTTTTTTTGTTTTTTTTTTTAAATTACAAAATCGATTATGAACTTTTCTGAATCGAGAGAGAATCGTTTTAGAGAGAATTGAGAAAAATCGAATAATCGATTTTTTCCCCCCACCCCTAGTAGTCTATGTGTGCTTCCTGGGAATCTTTTATTTTTTTTACCAGTTTCATAACTAGTTTAGCCACAGGAACATACCACATCATAGCACTGACTTTTGACCTAACTGTTCCCCCTCAGGTGGTGGTGCGTGAGCTTCTCAGTCAGTACACCAAGCAGCTGGGTGACAGCGTAGTGGCCGGTCTCATCAGAACCTGGACCAGTTCGGCCTCGGACAGCTTCAGAACTAGGTAAAAACCGGTCCCACCAGAATTGCAACAGACTGCTGCGCTGCCCAATGTTTTTCCCCACACTATGGTTAAGCAAATATACCAAAGTTGTGGTGTGGCTGTGCTTGTATGTGCAGACCACAGGCTCTCTAAGCAATCTACTTTCATAGGCCATTTGAATCATGTTCATATATCGGTTATAATATTGGTACTTTTGAGCCTTTTTGAGCTTTGGCTACAAAACAAATGGAAGTGGGAGGGAAGAATAAATGTTGGTCTCTGCAAACGGCCAACAACAGCTACATACACACGTGATCCCATTGTATATGAGCTCATACAAAGCTTAGGGAGACAAACAGCTGCATGTTTAATGAACCTCTATGTTAGATTAATGGTGTTTATGGTCATCTTACAATGCATTCACAATGGGAATTCCATTGGGCATTCCAAGGACGAGTTAGAATGATGTGCCCCTATGCTAGGAAAACGGTAGTTGGCACTGAGATGGCGCAGTAATTGTGTTGGCCCTCTGGCTCAATCCAATGCTCAGACTGGTACTTAGAGAGCGAGTAAGCAACCCACCATTTGCATGCATATTTCTCCATGAAAGTGGCCTGGATGTTCCCTTCATATGAAGGCTGTTTCACAGATAATAATTTTTATTTGAATCATTGAGGTTTTATGTTGCCATAAATAACTTTGATCCAAGAATACAGGCAGCCTTTTCACACCATGCTCCTGCTGTTCCTCAGTAGTTGGTTTTGACTCTGGCCTTTAAATAGAAACAGCCAAAAGCTGTCTGGCTGCAGACATGGATCATCTATTTAAGTAATTGCTCATTGCAAAGCCAGTGATTTCCTGGTGCATTTATGTTGCTGTTGCGGCACAGACAGCCTTTGTGAATTTTTGTCAAAAAGTGTATCATCGCTGTTTGTTTGCTCTATTGCTGTCAGTAGGCTGTTGTTGTAAATGTCAGAGACAGAGATATGTAAATGTAAATGTGGCTTTTGTTTACTAGAGTGCGGCATGGTGTAAAATGGGTCCTGCCATGTAAATATTTGGCCCTAGAGAATTTGTATTGATACCCATACAGTGTGGGCTGAGATTTAGAATAAGGGACAAGTTTGCTAGGTAGCTTCCTTACTGTGTTTTCTGGATTACCTAACCAACCAGGTTTCAATTTTAAAAGCTTTTCTGAAAATGTTTATTTGCATCACAGTTATATAGTGAACATATAACATGCTGAAAAACAGTGTAGATTTCATTGGGCCTGATCCAATGGGCTGTTTGTTAATAATTAATTGCTCCTCAGTGGTGATGACTGTAGGTGTTTGTGTGTGTGTGTGTGTGTGTGGTAGTCTCCTAGGCTTCAACGTGGATAAGGTCGGAGATTTGTGTTTTCTTCTGAAGGCTGTGAGCTATCGGGAGAGAGTGTTACAGCGTAGCCTGGCAGCCAGACTCTACAATAAGGTACACATCATTTTTCCATGTCACACGTGATGTATTTGTGACTCAACTTAAACAGTGGCATCACTTATTTGACACGAAAGAAAGAATTTCCATTTGATATTTCCATATGATTAGGCCATCATATTGGAAACCTGTCTTGCCTCATGTAATGACAAATGAGCCTGAACACAACACTGCCATTGTCACTCTTCAGTCATTCTTCTTGATTGGCATGTTGACATTGACATGTTTCCAACTGTAGGTTGAAAAGAACAAAGATGAGTTTTTCGGGGCCTGGAACTCCTGCCTCCATCATGTGACTGGCTTGGCCCTGGCTCACATTCATCGAGGTGAGCTCTCTGTTTCAGGCGTGGAAAGAGCAGACTTCACTGCTGGAGTGGATTCATTTGGCAAATATGTTTGTGTTGAGTAATTGAAAAATGTATTTTAAGTATGACATGTGTGGGTCTTCATATGTGTAGGCAGTGGAACTGGTCGATAGATGCAGGGAAATGTTATCAAAGCCAGATGTTGCAATGGTTTATGACATTTTCATACCTTGTGTATGGCTGGAATGGATTAGTTAACTTTATGTGTGTGTGTGTGTGTGTGTGTGTGTGTGTGTGTGTGTGTGTGTGTGTGTGTGTGTGTGTGTGTGTGTGTGTGTGTGTGTGTGTGTGTGTGTGTGTGTGTGTGTGTGTGTGTGTGTGTGTGTGTGTGTGTGTGTGTGTGTGTGTGTGTGTGTGTGTGTGTGCCTGTCATTGCTGTTGTTTATGTACTCATCTGTGACCAAGTTCTCAACCAAGGAGCAGTGTGGGTCTTTATCTACCCCCTGTCATCATAATCTTTCCATTCTCTCACTGCTCTCCTACTCACACACTCACTCACTCACACACACACACACACACACACATGCACAAGCCAATAGTATGAATAGAGCATACCACAGTCATGAGCAGAGATACAGTCTCTTGCTCACAACTCAACTTAACCCAAATACACAAAATAGAACTTCTTAATTATCGCATATTTCAATCTGAATTTAATTATTAAAAAATGAAATTGCCTTAGCAGAAAGCTTTTTCTCCCTTGCATTGCTATGTTTCACTTAAAATAGCCTATCATGAACTAGCCCTGTCTGACCTGAAATACTTTAATACACTTTAACTCACTGTTCTGAAAAATGATATGTTAAATGATGGCCATATTTCTCCCAGATATAATAGGTGTGTGTGTGTATATATTCATAAATATCTAGTGAATTACTTTAAATTCAAGATCAATGACTAAAGGTCACTCGAAGTCCAGCGGTCTGTGCTTTGTACGGGTTACACTTGTTCACTTGTGTTACTCATTACTTCACATATGAATAGTTGTCTTGTATCGCTTAAGTGAACATATGTACACTAGTCGCCAAGTACTGTTGTACTCTACATACCAATACATGCATAGTGGGGCTACATCTAAGAAGGCTTAATTGCCAGTTCAAGGGTCTGTTTGTCAGAGAACAGTTGTGACATTTCTGTGTTCATTTTCCATAGTGACATTGGAGCAGTTTGCACTGGCTATTCAAGAGTGCCAGGTCGCAGAAGACCACGCCTTGCTCATGAAGGTATGTGTGAAACCAGTTTTCCACTCTAAATCAGTCTCGCACCGCAAGATATGAAAGCACGTGCTCACCTTTTGAATCATCAGACAGTTCCTATGGAAAGTTCTCAGAAGTGGTAACAAAGTAGTGTGCTCTCTCAGATGAATATTTACATACACACTGATGCACACAGCGACTTATTCACAGACACACAGAAGTGGTAACCGTGTGTCCTCTCATGTATTAATACATGTCACCCCTACTCCTCCACCTTAACAAGGCCTCTCGTAATGAAGCAGTGCCCAGCCGATGTGTGACATGTTTTTCCACTGCTCTCTCATTGGTCTGTTTGAAGCCCTCTCTTACACTGGGGGGCGGCGGTCACTGTGCTTGGTGAAGAGACTGAGGTGTAGGGGCCATGTGACACAAAGGCGCGCACACACACACACACACACACAAACACACACACACACACACACACACAAAGGCACGTGTATGTACTCTGCAGCCGTGGGGCCCACCAGGCCTGAGCATCAGCCATTGTGTAAGTTGTGACCCACCTTGCCACACCCATCAGTACCCCCTGTCCGCTCAGCGCAGCTGGGGGGGGGGGGGGGGGGGGTGCAAGCCGGTTGGTGATGGTGGGGGGTGTGTGGCCGAGAGATAAGCACATGCCTGTGGTGTTGCACAGAGGACGCTCCCCCTGTATCTTAGCAGCATGCCTGCTACAGGGTGGGACATCCACTGTTGCATTTTTGGGAAGAGGTGGGAGACCCCTACATTGCTGTTGTAGTGGTTGTTGAAATCCTGTGTTGGTCGATTTGTTTTTGAGGAAATGAAGCATCCAGCCACAGGTTAAATGTTACTGTTACAGGCTGGTTCACAGTCACCTTCCTGTAGCCTGCTGACTCTAAGGGTGAGGAAGAGCTGTGGGACAGGGAGGAGCGTCACATGCTCTCCTGTCATTTGAGAGTCAGTGGAGAAGTAACACCTCACTGCAGCTGGGCTCGGCGGAGCGGAACTGGAACTGGACCTGTGACGGTGACTGCAGAGCAGATCGCACACACCTGTGGGGCCAACCCGGGCCCCGGGAGAGCAGCCGCCCACACGGGGCTCACGTGACGCCGCCCAGGAACACGAGTAGTCACGAGATGAAGTGGATCCCTCACCAAATCATGTGCCTAACCCCGAGTGTGGTTTCAAGGGGTCTCGTTTTTTTTTGTTTGTTTGGGGTTTTTTTTGTTCTTGTTTTGTTCTGTTTTTGTTGTTTCTGTTTCTGGTGCTCACCTGTCTCTGCCTCACGCAGGGGGATTTAGGAAGTCAGAGAAAGACGTGACTTTAATTCAGCAAAATATAGTTCAAATGGTGAAAAAAACAGCATGTTATAATAGTTGTAAAAGTATTGTCTCCTTGTAGCGTTCAGGCCTTTTAATATATATCTCTATTTATTAATCCTTATCCACTGTGCGATTCTCCTCCACCATTTTCAGCGCTCAGCTGTGTTAAATCAGGGCAGTGGAATAATAAAATGTTCCGTTAGCCTCTAAAGCCCTGGCCTCAGAATGAAGGGTGTCATCCCTCTTTGGGCCGTACCTCCTCGGCGTGACCCATTGAATGGTTAACCAGAGCAACACGCAGCTTTGGCTATTTTTCGCTGCAGACTCATTTTATGTCTGTCAACGAGGTTGCCAGGCCATGGTCATTATCTTTGGATTCAGCGCCCAGTCAAGTCCAGCGGCCAGTGTAACTGGCCCATATCCACGTTAATGTGTGTCTCTCACAATCTGAGCCTTAGCATTTACCAGCCTGATGCACCCAGTCCTCAGTGAGTTCAGTAACCTCTGTGCTTTTATCTGGCAGTGGCTGTTTCCCTTTTGCGTGCGATGGTTGGTAGTTTCAGTACGTGTTGTGCAGAGGTATGTGTTACTCAATCACTTCCAGGCTTCCTTCCACAGCAGGTTGACCGGAGCATACCGAAGGGCGTCAGCCTTCAAAGACCATTCAGGGATGCCACCCAGGTGATAAGGGACTTAATAGTGCTGTGATAATTCTTTGCTAAGCTTTACTCTCTTCCCCAGATTCCCTCGTTTGCATACAAGGAAGAGGGCGAGAGAGTGAACTGGTTGAAAAGAAAGCTTGGCTTTCTGTGTGGCAGGCTTGGCTGTGGACAAACCTCTAAATACCAAGAACCGTGTCGGACACATGCACACAAATACATACACAGAAATTACACACTCATATGCACACACTGACATAAGACATGCACACACACACACACACACACACACACACACACACACACACATGGATACAAATATTTGAATAAACAGAATATACATTAACTCACTCATCAACTCATCATACTCACCAATATATAACCACACATGCACACACTGACATAAGACACACACACACAAAGATATTAATAGACATAGAATACACAATGCCCTCATTAATACACAATTAAAACCAATACACACACACACATTCATACAAACTTTATGCTTAAACATAGACACTTTATAATAAACACAGAACAGACATGGACACATGCACATGAATACACTCACTAATATATATACACATATACATGCGCACATACACACGTATTTTCCATCTGCTAATTGGCTGCAGCTCAGGATACAAGCACAACTTGAGGGTCGTGTAAGCCGAGCTGAGGGCTGTCCGTGATGGGTAGTTTGGTCAAGCGGAGAGTTCAGAGGTCACGTTGTCTCTTTCAGTTGAGCCTCGTGTCCACACTGCAGAGCTGAAGACACAGCAGCCCCTCTGTCTTTTTCCTGTCCAGCTCTTTGATGTGCGCTGGTGGTTGTACTTTCTCACTCTCACCTTGAACAAGTCGAGATATTAGCTCGCTTGCCACTTGTTGTTTTTTCCACTGCCTTTCTTTTGCTTAAAGCACATCCTGCAAGGCTCGATGTTTTTGCCCCCACTGAGTGTCGCGAAAAAACCCACATTTAAGGTCCTGAACACAAACACACGCTTTGTACTTTTTCCAGGAAATGCCAGGAGTGGAAAAAATTTGTGTTTTTTTTATTTATAGCTTTTATTTTAATTATTTTGCCCTTCTTTGTGTAAGCTGTTCTGTTTGTCTGTTATTTGTGTCCCTCCAGTTCTGCCTCTTGCATGGCACTAGTTTGGTGTACCAGGAGAGAGCCTGGTACCTGGAGCATAAGTACCTGACCCCAAGCACTAGCCGACAGATTCGCACCCAGGTAAGTTTAACAGTATTTTTTTTACACAAGAGAGAGTGTCTGTTAGGATCACCGGTGTTGTCTCTGCACATTTTCTCCCAGATTGGTATAACTTGATGATACTCTCAGAGTTGGGTCATTATTTACATGTCCATAATGCATTAACTAGGTATGAGCCACTTTATGAAAATACCACATAACCACATATGCATAGACCATATCCACTGAGTGATTTTACACAGAACTTCACAGGAATGCTGATTTAAGCAGGCTTGACTCATAGCAAGAGTTCTGTCGACAAACGAGAACTGAAAACAGGTGTTGTGAGCAGAGATGTACTGACCACTGACTACCTGTTTTTTTATTTATTTCATCTCTTTCTTCTTCTCTTTTTTGTAAAGTGCCTCTCAGCTGACCCTGCCTTTGTGAGGCTTGTCTCTTGTAATGATTCACCATGGGTATTTACTAGCTGTGAGGGAATGCCAGCTGCAGCTGTAGTATTGATCAGGAAATCCAATCCCCCCCCCCCCCCCCCCTCCCTCCATATTTCTCTGGGTTTTAACAGTTGTTCACAGTTGGCTGAGATCAAATAGCTGGTTGTCCCACGAGAGCTGTCCTCTCACCTTTTTAGCATTCTGGAGCAGGGCCGAGAGGACAATGGAGCCGGCTCTGGCACGGTCCAATCACAGGCCACTGAGGTGACTTGTTTGCTCTAGGCCATAAACCAACATGGCCTCTCACTGTCCAAACAGCACCCCGTGCAGGTTTCACTTTTACACCACAACCTGTTTTAGGAAAATTCCTAAATGGAATAACCAAATGCCCAAATCCATGCCATTCACTTCTATTCCATGCCTGTGGTTAAGTCGAGTCAGGTACCTCGGGTAACTGCTCCAAACACAGGCTTGTGTAGACATGGAAAGTGATAAGGCAGAAACACAGAGATGTGTTGTTGTGATGTAACATACAGGCCTGTTGCACCAGGGCAGAGCCAGAGTGGATGAAAATGCATCAGGCGAGATAAGGGCAGCCATCTTTGCTTATCACCGCCTCATGTCGTGCTCTGAAACAAACCATGCAAACGAGCCGGCCCACCGGCCTCATTATCCCGGCTGTGCGATAGTCCGTCATGCTTACACTGCGCGATCGTCCCCAGAGATAGGCCCCACTGGCACACATGCACTCGTTCTCTTCTGTCCACTGATAGTGGTCACAGTCAGGCGTACTGAAGGCTATCAGGCAGCGTAAATAATCTGTGGTGCCATTATCAAGGGTTATCAGTGTATTCATTTAATTGAACTGAAAGGTTGTAGGTCCTGGGTTTGATTGTGATGGAATTCAATTTTATGGTCGTAACTCTTATGCGAATATATGTATTTAGATTGTAAAAAGAAGCCATTGAAGAAATTGAAGATTTTTTTTTATATAATTTTTGACAAGGGGAGGGAAAAAAGGTGCTTGTCACCCATGCTGTCCCCTGAAAATGATTACCTTCTCTGAGGGTCATTGGTGTACTCCCTTTGGAAATATGACATTTTCTGTCTTCACATCAGACATGAGTACAGCACACACACACACACACAGAAAGAGAGAGAGGGAGAAGAGTGTGTGAGGGTGTGTGTGTGTCATTTACTCATGCCTAATCTCCAGGGAGCCCAGTCATATGGTGGACAAAGGGAGGTCCTCCGTGGTGACACACTGGTGTGACTTTTCTCAGCGTGTCTCGAACCCTTCAGAATGCCAGTGTCATTAGGCGGCGAGCTCTCTTATTACACCAGTCAATAATGAGCCACAGGGGGGGCTGTCACAGCTGGCTGCATGGGAAACAGATCTTGGTGTACAGGGCTTAGTCACACACACACACACACACACACACACACACACATGTTAACATATACCTTCACACATATGGATGCTCAGTCACTTGGGGACAAGTCGACAAGTAAGTGCATACATACATACACACTACACACATACACATATATACACGAACATACACTTATTTATATTTTGAACACCTTAATATAGACACACAGCGAACACTAGTGGGGATCTCAAGATAAGGGAGTTATTCCAACACCTCAGCTTTGCGCTCTCTCTCTCTCTCTCTCTCTCTCTCTCTCTCTCTTTTGCTTTTTTTTTTAACTCATCATTGCTGTTTTTGTTTGTTCAAAAGTGGCACTCCTTGTCTTTACACAGCAGTCTTAGGACTGAGGTCCTTTCATCTCAGGAAAGGGTAAAAGAGGGAACCCAGCAACCAGCGCAGTGGCTGCCACACCTGAGGCCATTTTACAGGACAGAGGACTATTGAGGCAGACATGTCCAAACATATTTTAGCCCTTTATGTTTCTGAGATAAGCAAGGTTACACAAATAGAGCAACCATGAGTGTTCTTTTGTCAAGGTAAGGCTATAAATGTCAGAAAATGAGCTGAGCAGAGCCCAAGTGCTAATTTACTGCAATCCTTTCTACCTTTTATCGCTATAGTTAGTGTAAATACCCAGTCGTTGAGTAGTCTCATTCCAAGAAGGCTGTAGGCTGTAGACATCTCGGTTAGTTATTAAGGGAAATCAATATGGAACATGACGGCGTTTTTTTTTTTTATGAAAGCAGATGTGAGATCAGCCTGGATCACATAATGATTTAACACTTTAGAAATACAGACTAGTTGATTTTCAAGATTTTAAACCGTTTTTAATTGAAACTGGAACTGAGCTAAATGATTTGGATGGATGCCTTGTTTTATACAACCCATTTTTATTTTCACACTCCTGTTGGTATCTCACTTTATCGTAATTTTTATACATTTGAGCTGTTTTGAATTATCAATTGTGCTTCATGTGAGCAGACTTACGGTTTAACATTAAGTGTGTTTGGTTCTGTATCATAACTACCCAGATCATGTTTTTGTGTTTCCATTCACTTCTGGGAATTTTGTCACTGCACTAATTTAATAGTTATGAGATTCTGATTAATCAGTGGGACATTTGTTGTATTTTTCTCCACATCCTCAATACTGGCCACTAGAGGGCAGAGTAGTAAGGTTTTTAAGTGTAGCTGGATGGGAAGAATAAACTTTATTTGGGTTAGGTACATTAGGGGGTAGGGTAGGATTGAAACTGATGATGAAGAAATGCAAAGTGACTTAATGTACTATACTTATAGTGTGGTAGATGCTACATTTAAGCCCTATGCATGTCCCCTGGGTATTAAACACATGACGTCAGTATTGCTAGGAACATGATCTACAAGTTGGTCCACAGAGGCAAAAGGGTGTGATTATACATTTGAACACTGTTGTATAAACGACATTGCCATTGCTCCATAGTTCTGGAGCTTTTTAACGATACCTCTCCTTTGTGTCTCATCAAAGCAGTGAGAGAGCCGGTATTTAATAATAACAGTCACTGTCTTTCAGGAACTATATGACTTCTGTCAATTCTTAAGCCCTTACTGTAACACTAATCTCTAGAGACAGTTTCCATGGAAAATCTGTTTTGGGTGTCAGCAGTCTAGGTTGTTGTGGACTTTTCCCCCAGTGTGTATTTGATGGCCTCTTATGTATGTCCTGCACCCTCACTGTTGGAAGTTTCCTGGGTATTTGACAGTCCTGTTTTCCTCCACTCCATGTTGAACAGTAGACTTACTAATTGCAGTGACTTATATGAAGTCACTTCACATGAAGGGCGGAGAACATGTACCACAGCAGTTCCTCTATCTGGATCATTTACAATCCGTGTCCTTGGCCAGCTGTGAAACTACATTAAAATGTACAAAAAGAAAAGTGTTGACTCAGCAAACGGCGGTCACATATTCTCTTCACAATGAGAATGCGTCACTGTTTTTAAGGAAATAACAGTTTGGTTAAACAAAACAATGTTTGGATACGAGGAGGCCTCTGATTTCATAAAAAAATATTTTAACAATGTTGCATACCCTCCTGTTTGCTTTTGAATGCATACAAACATGTAATGAATACATTCATAATGAATTGGTGAATACATTTACATCAGTTACTCAAAATCATCTGTGCAAATAAATGGCAGGTCAAGTTCACCTAATCATTGAAATGCTCATTGACACAAACAGTTCTTTCATGAACGTCCCAACATCTGTTTTTTTATTTGTTTGTTCTGTCATTCTTCACAACTGTCTCTTATCATTAAAACCTGCATTGCTGTAATGTCCTACAGTGTGAGAAGATATTATGACACAGCACTCACGTCTTCTGTCGTTCCCTGTGACATGTAGCTGCTGGAGCTCTGTAAGTCGGTCAAGGATGCGTCCTTGAAGGTGGTCTCCGACTTCAACATCCCGGCTTGCTGCATTCAGGCTCCTATTGCTGGAGTGGCCAACCCAAGGGCCGAATGGGCGTTCTACTCCCAACCTCAGATCCCGTCAGCACAGGGAACACTATCTAAGCTCTGAGCCCTGTCAGGCTTTCAAAACAAAGGGAAACCTAACCACTGATGTATGACTGTCCAAAGGAACTCATCCAAATATGTGGAGTTTTTCACACCTCTCAAGATAGACTTTGTATTGTGCCACCGTTATTTGTGAGGCATTAGCTTATGGAGCTAATCATGAAGAAGTCGAGATTCATTTCATTTACAAATTTTCGTTTTGTGTTTGTTTTGCTGCATATGCCTTATGTAGTGTCTTCGTCGCTATGGGATACGCAGGGATGCCAATGAAGTGCTAAAACATGATCCATATAGCCTACAGGCTGTCAGATGCTTTGTTCTGTGTGAAATGGCTTCTTTGACTTGAAAAGACAATTTTTAGACCCTCACCATTGCACACTTCTTGTTAGACTTTTAAAACTGTTTCCCCTGATAACTGCGAAGACTGCTTTTAGCCATATTTCCAGATTGAGCCAGTTAGTGGTTTCTTTTATATCAACATTCAACTAATATAACCTGGGCCATAGCACGTGAGTAAAGGGTCCTTAACCACAAAAAATGGTAAAGTAAATGGTTGCTAAATGTTTATGGTTTGTACAGCAATCGAGGGTCTTGTCATATCACAGGTATGGAGGAGAGACAATATGTCTGCTGCAGTATCCCATAACAGCTTCAACCATAGCGCTTTAAAAGTATTTGGAGTACTTCTGTGTGAATAGCTTGAAGTGTAGTTGTTTCAGTTGTAAAAGGTGCCGGGAAGAATATAATTCCAAATGTTTTGTATATGCGATGATGTGTCTTTTACACCCTATTTTCATAAAGTCTGTAACTGACGATGGCCTGACTTTATGTTCCTTTTTTGTTTTTGTTTGTCTCCACTCAGCGTGACCGAGAATCACATACTTTGTTCTATTATGTTATTATATTGTTATAATGAATTTCCCTGAATTATTTCTGAAAATATCTACATAAGTTGTCATTTTCCAAATATCATTCTTACATTTGCCATGTTCTGCCAGGGCATGCAATGTATTTTAGGTTTGTAAAGTAAACTTTTTACTGGTCATAATAAAGATCAATAAACACGACACATCATGACCGGTTTATGTTGTAGTTCAGTTGTTGCACAAATCACTGGCCAACATGTGCTTTTAGAAATCCTATGAAAATATGTGGGCGAAGGTGTGAAACATATTTTAAACAAGTGAGCAATAGATTTTTAAATGTGTGAACGAGATTTGCAGATGGATCTTACTGCTAATGTTAGTAGTCAAGGCCCAAAAGTGTTAACAACTTGAAAGGGCGATGGCACCATCGGTAAGAACTGAGTTAATACCGAAATGACTGACTGCTCTAGACGTCTATTGAAAAAAAAAGGAAACACATACACCTCAGCTTGGAACTCATTTGTAAACTGAATGAAAATGAAATAAATGGTCAACTTGTAGCACTAGAGTCCCATATGGAAAAGTTCTTTAAAAACATGTGAATCACACATTTCATACTAAAACAACATAACGCCCTTCACATAGAACCATGGGATATTGTTCTGACATCCATGAGATGTTCTGAAAGCTCATGGACCTTCAACAGCAAACTTTGTGGGGTTTTGTCAGTACAATACCAACAGCATAAACCTGAGCAGGTTGCGAGATTATACTGGCGTTACAGAGTCTTGCATCTCTTTTATACTGAAGAGACCCTCTTGCCGCTATAAATCACTTATGGCCCTCCCCGTGGGATATATGTGGGCTGGAGTATTGAGGGCCCGGAAATGGTTGGTGTCATCACTGCCCCCCACTCCTCCCCCATGTGGCTGAGTCTTAGCCACCTGCATCAAATGTACTCACCCCTGGTTTGGAACTGTGCCCAGTTCAGGACAAGAAAGTGCGGTGGGAGGGGGGGGATAAAGGCCGGCATATAGAGGGGTCTCACAGCCTTCTGTGTAGTTACTCCCCACACATTGTGCCTAGATGTGACATGTATTTAAACATAGAATACACATAATGTAATTAATACCAATAGTGTAACTCAATTTGTAGTAGTATAGTAGTTTTGATAGCTTGTTATCATGAATATCCTAGTGGTCATACTGATGGTTAATGTTCTACCCACACGGGTTATTATACTGATGGTTAGTAGTCTACACAGTTATTGAGTTTTTCATTCACATGTTTTCCACCACACTAGCCACAACCTGAAGAAGCTGTAACAACTAATGAAGATCACCCACCCGCAAGAAATCTTTAATGCTTTGCTTTGCGCAATGAAATTGTTTGACGGTAACTTTTTGCCCTGTAAAAAGTTACTTTCATACATGACTGCATTCACTTATTAATTTGAGTTATTGTCGTGCAGTTTTCAGGATGATGCAGCCCAACAGTACACTCCACCCAGAATGTAGGCGGGACATATTGGTAGACGCCTCGAGAGGGACGGGCACGCTCAGCAGAGCAGACGCGGTGAAGCTATCGTTTGGACTACCCCGGCAGCACAACAATAGACCTAGACTTGTGATGCGATGTACTTAAGATGATTTGTTTAACAGAGAACGTAGAATAAGAACATTTATTTCGTGTCTGAACAGCGCTTAGAACTTTTTGGAGACAGCACTAATAGAGTTTTTGCACCTCACACTTTTCGGTCAGACGGAGTTTAAACAGCGGAAAAAAAGTTGTCTTGTCCATTTCACAGCTGTCATGATCCCTTAAAACTTTTGCCATGTCACATTTGCATAGGTAAGTGGATAAAACTTTTAGCTTTCTCGATTTGTTTTCACTTAAAAACAATGTCAGCCTAGACCATAACGTTACTTACCGAAATGCCGATACGCATTTGCTTAAGATATCCCAATTATATTCACCGGTAGGCTACTTTTTCCACCCTGTGATTCTAACAGAAAGCGTACTGGTCGCGTAAGGCATTTTGCACAGAACATCCATAGGCTGTAGCCTGCACTTGGTAAACAAGCACACCAAGATGAATAGAGTGACCAGTGGGAACATCTTGAATCTATGGAATACTGAACTATACTATAAACTGTTTCGTGTGGCGCACAAGCAGAGAACACACATAAACGTTTACTTTTAAATCACATTTAAATGCGGTCTCCGTGATGTTACTCGGGCTCCATCGCTCTGCCGTCGCAGTAAAAACTGCTGAGAGCGCAGTTACGGCAGTGGTCTAGGCAATATTAGTCACCAAGTGGGCTTATTTCGGAAACTCAGTACGAACTGGCATATCTAAACGAGCGCTAATATAAATTTGAAAGGCAAGTCGGTTGACTCCAATTTTTATAATAGAGGTATCAACAGAAGCATATGTGTCGAATAGGACAAGCTACTAGGCATATAGTATCGTTTTCGGCAAGCACCTCGCACCCGCGTGCGTAAATGTAAAGCCCAGCTTTACCCATTTGCAAGAGTTGGTGGTGATGGTGTTTGATTGTGTGTCAGTTGCTGGCATAGCAGTAGCGTAAGATTTAGCAGCAAAAAAAAAACACAAATGGTCCCTCGCGCGCACGGCTTGGAGAGACTATAACGATTTTCCTTTATTCCTTTCGGTGTTATCTTTTTCTTATTATGTAGTCTACAGTCTGT
This sequence comes from Sprattus sprattus, assembly GCF_963457725.1. NCBI lineage: Eukaryota > Metazoa > Chordata > Actinopteri > Clupeiformes > Clupeidae > Sprattus > Sprattus sprattus. The sequence goes on along the minus strand of NC_137910.1, from coordinate 22,443,330 downwards.
CACTGCAGGGGGCAGCACGGTGTCCTTAGACGAGCTAGAGGGAATTTCTTTGGAAACATTTCGTTTGGCTTTCGCGCTGCCACTCACCGAATTGGCGATCCAATCACATTTGCACCTTTCTCTGTGGCGCTATGAATATTCTGACGCAGCTGTGAAGTTTTTCATAACAAAGCGGCGTTAACACGCGAGCCTCTGAAACCAATATTGTCACAGCCCGCACCCTACTCTTGCTTTTAAAATGACTCCTTGGCTACCTCACGTTACGGTCGACTATCCGCTTCCTGCAGTTTAAGCAGCACGTATTTGAGACAGTAAGTAGTCTATCTGACATTTCAGTTACAGCTTTATGCATTCATCTTTCAAAGTAGGTCGGCCCATATACGTAGGTCTTGTGGGCTTAAACAACGTACGGGTGATATTTGCCTTCCTCGCGCGTTGAAATGTCTTTGCGTAATTTGTTTTGAATATAATTTCCAGTATTGCGTATGGCATGGCTGTCACTTTCCATGGACGAGGCGTAAAGACAGCTATAACTAAGGTATTAAGTTGAGAGGAGTGGAAAGGAACAACAATGTTTCACGTCAAAGGGAGAATTAGGAAGTAAACTTGGTTTAAAGTTGAGTTTATTTGTGACGCAGTTTACAAGGCTACGGCTCAGCTATTCTGTTTTTTTTTTAACAAGCTGCAATCAGCTCTGCTGAACAATGAGAGCCGGGGAACGGACTTGTTAAATGCGCTCAGGAAAAAACTTACAGTCACTCACTTGGACCTCTACATCAATATCACATGGATATCTTGTGTTTGAACGCGTTAACTGCTTTAATACCAGTTTATGACTCGTAAAAAAATCAAATAAATCAGAGATCTGTGTTGATCTCCACTTTTGAAATCGTATCGATTATCAGGTTTAATTCAGACGTCCATGAGATGGTGTAGTCTGTTTGATGATTAATAAGAACAGGAATGTAAAAATCAAAAGCCAGGCGCATTCAAAGTAAAGTGCGTAATAATATACACTTTATGTATCCTGCAGACGACAGAACCCGTCAAATGGCCCAACCACCGTAGTTGAGCGAGAGGGCAGTGGAGAGACTCATCCGGTTGACGAAGCCGACTCCAAACCCCAGCATTTTGACAATCCCCGGCTGAGCAGAGGGGAGCAGAGCCGGTCTGGATTAACCATGTCACGTACTCCCCATGATTACCGAACAGTGTCCAGCTCTTCCAGTGGATATGTTTCGTCTGATTCTGTGCCAAGCTCTCCACTAACATCGTTCAGTAGGCCTAACAAATCGACACAAACGCCAAGTCCGTCTAGTCAAGTCATTCTCCATGCCGTCCAGCGCTTGTCTCAAACTCAACATGGTCGGAGTCATGGTAAGCACCCGCTGACTGATGGTTGTCTTGCAGGTGTGCTCATGCAACTGCACTGTGCCCCGTCAAGTCTACTAACTCACATTTGAATATCTGGTATCTCACTTGAGATGAGCTAGTGTGAACAGTTTAGGTTAGTCATAGTAATAAGGGTCAGTTAGTTCATCTCTTCGTCTCCTTCTCACGCGTTTTCTCTAAGCACTTTGCATGCGCGCTGCGTGACGTCTATATGCTTCACCTAACTGTTTATTATCCTGCGCATTAAACGCATTTGTTGTGCATGCAAAGTCTTGTGAAGCTAGTCATTGACTACACCCTCAGGTCAACACAGACTGGGTTCATTTGGATGTCACGCCTGAATCATCGCACATTATCATGCTAAAGTGTGTCACTAATATTTTTCAACGCCTACTTATATCTCATGAATTGCCACTGTACACTGTATATAATTACTGTAAAGGACAATGCGTCGCGATATGTTGAAACTTTCACAAGCATCTAGAAAAGACGTGTGTCTCTTACGTTGGCATGTGCAGATATTGTCTATTTGTGTGTGTGTGTGTGTGTGTGTGTGTGTGTGTGTGTGTGTATGTGTGTGTGTGTGAGTGGTTGGGAGGTGGGGGGTTAAAACATTTTGTAACCATTCTAGACCGATTCCTCCAAGACCAACATGAGAGTGTAGCAGCGCTGGATGGGCGTGGTAGAGGGGACCAATTTGTTGTTTTATTTATGCAGTCTGTTGCATGGGGCCCTTAAGCAGGGGGTCTCAGTGGACGCTACCACTGCAGTCAAAATAGAGGGCTGTGGCTTTTGTGTGCCCTAGACAGAGTTTGAGCTCTGGCCATTTTCCTAAGGAGAGCCAAAGAGATAGGAGGGAGATATCTCCCTGCTATCTTCTCCATACATCTCCTGCTATAGTGTTTCCTGTGCATCATGCCACAAAGGCTTTTCTTAATGGAAAAAAACAGCAATAACTTTTCTGATCTCAGCCAGGTAGGTTGGTTGCCCAACTGAGGTTGTGTGTGTTTTCGAGAGTGTTTCAGATTTCAGAACACACAAGACATACACATACATTTTAAATCCTTTTAAAAAGAGATTAGGTGCTGCATTAGATAGCTTCATTTATTACCAGTGTTGTGCAACAATCAGCAATATATTGTTGTAAGAAGAAGAAAAGTTAAAAAATTGTCAGAGCCATACCGTCAGTTTTTTTTTTTTTAAGTCTGTGACAAAAAAATGTGTCATATACTTTTGTAGTAATTGCAGTATTATAAAGATTTATTACATAATGTGGTTGGCACAAGATAATAATAATTTGTGAATTGCCTTATGTCTCTGAGTAATAATGAGAATGAAATTGGTAATATACTATTCTAGAGTCCAGGAGGCAATCTGCCTTGTGGTCGTATTATGATTTGGTATGAGAAAGAGCAGAACACATTGAGTCATTGCAAGAGATAAGCGCAAGTTCAGCCAGACTGGCTTTTTGCTATTAGCTGAAAACCAAAATGTGTTCACTAAATGATTAGAATTCAGTCCCACACTCTGAATGCTCTCTAGTTAATGTAGCAGCAATGTGGACTTTCATATCCAATTCAGTGTGATGATATTTATTGCCTGTGTGTTTGTCTGCCCTCCATTATCCCTCTCTCCTCAGAGCCATGGTCTGTTCCCCTACCCCCCAATAGTGCACACCCGGAAGCAACACCTGGGGGGGACATGCAACCAGAGGAGTGGATGGCTCGAGAGCTGCGGCGCATCGGCGATGAATTCAATCAACTGTATTTTCGAGTGAGTAACGTGAAATGTTCGAGAGAGACACAAGAAATGAGTGTCGACATCCAGGCAGGGAAACCAGAGGATTAAATCAAGAAAGCGGTGATGAAATCTTTCACTGTATGGAGCAACATTTGCTTACCTATGACCAAGGGAATTTCTTCCCCCCCCCCCTTTTTTTGGAAAGTAACTGTCACAAATATATGCAGTTTTCAGCTAGGTGCTATCGCATCTTTGATGTGCAGGTTATTATTTACATGTTTGCCTCATTATGCGGGCACAAGAGGAGAAATTGTCAGCTTCTTACTTGCTAGTTGCAAAACTGTTTGCGTATTTTCTATGATGGAGAGTTACTTAACACTGTAATGGATGTACGCGCTGTTAAAACAGGAGCAAAGATTTTTTTAATTTTTTTTATTCAGTTTCCTTATGTTGCATCACTTTATTTTTAAAAGATTAAAGACTACTCCCTATCAACATACTGAAGATAGGTAGCCCTGTGTACTACGGCATGCACTCTTCTGTGGACCAGAGTTTTCCTTTTGCATTCTCTGTTGCTTGCGCCACTGCCTGACAGTGGCATCATGGTTAATTATGCTATCATTACCATTCAGAAGGCAGCTGGCTTGTCATTGCTCCAGTTAAGCATACGGCTGTCTTCAGATCAGGTAGTGTAGGGGTTGTCACAACCCCCCTCATTGCACCAAACAGAAATGTGGTCCGCATGGTCTGGATCAACCCTTTGTGTCGCATGGTGTGCAGTTACCTTGTAGTGTTGGAGGAGGAATGAATAAGCTCCAACCATGGACATAGGAATGGAGTTTTGGAGTTTGGACCATCAAATGCCATGCCATGTCTCAGTAGAACTTAGTAAGAGTTATGCACCACCAGTGAGCTGCCTCTGTCCAACAGTTTCCCCCTCTGTCGTCCACATGTGTCTGTGGCGAAGCCCTGTAGTCATGCCCAGGGGCAGTGCCACACAGCTCAGGGAGACTCTCTCACAGACTCCCTTCAGCTATTCACTCCAACTCAGACCAGAGGGTTGCAGTTCGTCAAAGACTGAAATAAAGAGGTGACAGAGAGAGAGAGACTGAGGAAGACTGAACTGGATAGGCAGTGGGATAGCATGAGTCAGAGTCAGGACAGAAGGGAGGGGATGGGTGGAATGGAGTGTGTGTGGGCTGTCAGCCTGTGAGCACCACAGGAAGCAAGTCACCAAAGAGAGCCTACGTACACACACGCACACAAGGCCCAGTGTCCGTTTCCTCTATTCTGTGTCACTGCTAACTAGCGCTACCACACATGGGGAGGCAGGGTAAGGGGGCAGCCAGGACGTCAGAGAAGATGTTTGGAGGTTGGGGGTGGCGTCCATCCTGCGACAGACGTCTGCCAGGCTACGTGACTGTGACTGGCTTCATGGCGGCTTCATTATGTTTACCCTGTGGTTAGACTCTGGGCTTTAATTATCCAACTGGCCCGCCTCTCCAGCGCCATGGAGACGCACTCTGGCCCCAGCAGACCTGCTCTTTGTCATTATCTCCCAGGGTCAGCCTGCACACAGGTTCCAAAGGGCGCTTCTGCTGCTGTAGCTACTGCTACCACTGCTACTGCTACTGCTACTGCTACCACTGCTACTGCTACCACTGCTGCTGCTACTGCTACCACTATTACCACTGCTACTGCTACCACTGCTGCTGCTACTGCTACCACTATTACCACTGCTACTGCTACCACTGCTACCTCTACTGCTACTGCTACCACTGCTACTACTACTGCTACCTCTACTGGTCTTCACTGTAAACACTGCGGCTGCTTCTCTTTGGAAGAAACCGTTCCTCAGGATGCCCTGCTGTACTTATTTTTCCGGCAAGGTCCAAGGGGCTTTGCTGATACTATCACTGCTGCTTCTTTTTAGCGGGAATACTTCTTCAGGATTCCCTGCTATATTTCTTTTTTGCTTTTTAGTATAGCAACACCGTTCACTTTGCTCACTCAAAATTGTGTTTAGTTTAGGCACTCTGGGCCTTCTGTGACGCTTGCAGGTGCACACTGGATTTGAACATGGGCGGCTGGCATACTTGGCCTCCAAATTTACCAGCGTGTGTGTGTATTATTCATCCCTTGCCTTCCTCCCCCCCTCCCCGTTTCACTTGTGACTGTATCAGAGGAAATTCCCTCTGTGGGCTCTGGTAGCGGGAATTAGTGGACAGCGCCTCGTGAGATGCTAATGCTCGGCTAATGCAGAGCAGATGTGTGGCTTCATGGAGAGAGGTTCTTATTCTAAAGGAGCCAATGTCTCCACTTTGTCATTGAGGTGAGCCCATAATGCACCAGCATACAGATACGACTGCCACCTCACTGTTAACCACTAATGCTAATAAGGAACCTGTAACATAATGCAAAAGGAGTCATGCCATCAAATGCTCCAAGGAGACAGAAATACACTGCAGCATTTAGGTCACTACTCTCATTAACCCTAGATCACAGTAATAGTACTCTCTGAACATACCCTTTTGAATCCTTTTTATAGGCTTTTGTTTGTTTAAACCACAGATTTATGTCTCATATTAGCCGTTAAGGTCAAGATTTCAATACAGTGCAGTACAGATAATATTTACGTCCTCCTTCCTGACATATTTAAGATTGTGCAGGTAGTACTCAGCAGCCACATTTCCATGTGTGTCAGTTGAGTACCGGCCAGTGCACATGATTCCCCCTTATAGGCCCATCTCTTGTGATTTGTGTTACTACTACAGTACTTGTGTTACTACTACAGTGTTTAATTCCCACAAGAAATGATCTGTGTATGTTGGGTGGTATGCTAGTGTGAGTGTTACCTTGCAAGCACACCCAAGCCATGACTGTGTGTATGTGTGTTCGAGAGTCTGTGTGTGTGAGTGGTTTTTTATGAGTGAACCTATCCTCACAGCTGCATAACTCTCTTAGGTAAAGTGAGAGCATAAGCTCACGGGTTGTATTGCTTTAGTCTTCCTTCTCTGGCCACTCCACACAGACCTCTGTAAACATATTAGCAAGTTAGTGAAATTGCATGTCATCTTTGCCAAATTGTGGGCTGCTCTCCCAGTTTGCGAGGATTGTTTTTCAGCGCCCTGGCCTTGTAAGTTGTGGCTTTCTGTTTGTCTTGCATGTGGTCTTGCAGATTTTCACTGTTCTCGCTCTCACACACACACACACACACACACTCACACTCACACTCACAGGCAGAGTAAATGTTCCATTGAGATGACTCAGGCACTATCTGACGTCCTGGTGTAACACCTTAGAAGACAGTGACATTCAGAAGGGCGAAGAAGAGAAGTATTTGACTAATTTCTCAATGCATTTGAGACTCAAGCATTGTAGATAATCCTGTGGTAAATGTGCCTTTGCGTATGCGAACACCAATGGCAGTTAGCCAAGTAGCTTTGCATGCGTAAAAATGAGGTGACTGAGTTTTTTGGGATTGGTACAGATCACAAACACAAAAGAGCTCCAGCTTCTCAGGAACTACATGGGCTAAAAGGAATCACATTTGGGGTCGTTTACCCCTGTCTTTTTCCTCTTTTTTTCTACCGAAACATCTCATATTGTAAACCAGTGCCAAGAGCACTATGTTTAAGGTCATGTTGGTGTGCATCAACCACGTAAAGCGGCTCTCATCTTAGTGCGAATTTCAGCTAATATCATCACTCATGTTCTCATTAGCAACATGGGGCTGCCATCCCGTGTCACTCTCACTGGAGCGGTCAAGCTCTTCCCGTAAAAAAACCTACTTCCTGCTCACCTGTTTCCTCCGACTGGCTAGCAACACAATTGCCTGCTTCGATGGGGCGCGTTGTGATTTTTGGCACAGACTTTCACCATTCATACCGAGAGTTGTTGCCCTTCCCTCTTCATTTGTTTAGAGAAAAGTGTCCAGCTCGTCCAAGGGCTAATTCGTGCCATGTGCTCCCCAGATTGACATCCTTATTATTTAGCTTGAAACCATTTACAAATCCTCACACCTGCCATCATAGTGTCTTCATCGGTTTTGGAGAGGTGGAAGTAGCGAGGGGCAGGCAACCTGCTATTTTTGTTGACTCATTTTGTTCTTTATTGCGTTTCTTTTTGTCTATCTCCTAAATAGAGCCAGCTAAAGCCTGGCAGTCAGAGATTGTAATCAAGTGGTGGGGGAGGGGGGTGGTTAACTCTCCCCAGGAGTGCACTGTGTTGTGTTTTCTTTCTCTCTCTTTTGCTCTTTCTCTCTCTCTCTCTCGCTCTCTCTCTCCCTCCATACTCTTTTTATTTCCTGAAGGGGGAAGTGGGTTTTGGAGTGGGTTTCCTCGCGCACCACTTGGCAAGGGCCCCCACAGGGGAAATGCCCTGCGCTTATCGCAGTTGCTGTTTTTGTGCCAAAGCAGCGAATGCATCGCAAGGACGCAGTACGGCGAGCCAAAACAGACACCTGCTCCAGTCTCACAGGCTGCCAGGTCTGTTGAGGCCCCAGCTCTTAAGTCACCACCACCTTATTTGCCCACCTTCTCCCAGACCGCGCTGACCTATACAAGGCTAACTCCCCCACATAAAAAGAGGGATTTCATAAAAGACGAATTCCTTTCACGTAGCTTTTTGCGAGACAATACACAATCCATTTCACTGGATCTATCCTTTGTGTCCTCAGTGAAGAACTTTACTCACTAAAGACTTACAAATGTTATAATCCTTGCAGGATCTAGTTTGTGTGCAGTGTTTACGTTTGGGCTCATTGAAATGCTTACTGAAAGTTATCTTGTCAGAAATTCAGCATGAGTAATTTCAAGCCCAGCAGGGATTTGCTTTCTCCACTCCCCACTTTCACACGAGTACAGCTGCCTCTGTAAAAAATAGAATAAAAAATGAACCCTTATGCTAGCCTGTGGCTTATGTTTATCTCATCATTAATCCAACCCCTCTCTGTTTCCTCCACAAGGCTCCTGCAGGTGGGAACGGCCAGGCAGTACGTCTGCGGCAGCAGCTCCCCAACAGCCCCGGCCTAATGCTTTTCCTGGGCCTGCTGATTGGACGACTGTTTCAGTATATCGTGAGGAGGAGATGACTGATTGGACAGATGGAAAACCCAGCAGACTTGTAGCACCTGAACTTAATGTACATGATGTAAATACGACCTGCATGCTTTCAAGCAGTTGCAGTTGCTGTCTCTCCGTTGGTTACCCCATCCTGGTGGAACTCCTGTGCAATGGGACTTGCTGTTGGGTTCTGGTGTCATGGCAACTTCACCAGATCAGAGATTGAAGATTGGAATGCTGGCAAGGGGAGCATTTTTATTTTTTTGTTTGTTTGTTTGTTCCGGTAAATCTGCAGCACGTGGATATTTTTCATCTTATTTTTTTAAATAATGAGTTTCCTGCATGATATTGGAAAGCTGAGCCAAACATGCTGTGGATTGCCTGGACTGAGCAAGCAGCCCTCTGTCCGAGCAGAGCATGGCGGAAACAAACATTCCTCTTTTTGGTCCTCTTCTTTGGTTTCTTCCTCTGTCTTTTTTTGTTTGACTTTTGCGTCTATTTATTTCACCTTTTTTGTATTTAATTTGTACATTTGTGTATAGATATAATTTCTGTTGTTGACGTGGTCATTAGGCAGCATAGCAGAATCTCTTACGTTCCTGCACAGGCAGCGCTGTCTCTCCAGTGTTGTCTCCTTGGTCTAAAATTTGGCACTTCCGTTTTTGTTTGTTGATATTGCAGAATTATTATTTTCAGGCCTTTCCATATTTTTAAAACCCCTTATTACTCAATTTTACAGTTGATAGCTATGTTGAATAATGTCCAGATTTTAGAGTTGATTTGTGAAGGAAAAAAAGAAAAAGTGACATCTGATTGGCTGAGAAAAATATGAACTGATACTGGTTTTACACTTTCCAACATCTCACTGTTGTAACCTTTGGCAGGCCCAGCCTCCAGATGCGTGCCAGTTTGCGAGCACAACATAACTGTTGGCGTGGTTATGTCCACCACTGAAGTGTCAGGTAATTTGAGGATCATCTAACACCAGACTCCCCCACAGGGGAGAGTAGCTTCATCAATGAAAACCACTGAATGAACTGGATCCAGGGTAACAGGGTTTTAAAAGCAGGTTTTACACAGGCTCTATCACAACACTGAGGTACATGCATATCTAATGTAAGGGCTATAACCACCTGACCTGTCTGCTTGAGGCTTTTGCTTAAAGGTGCAGTTTGCAATTCTAATCCAATATACTTTTTGTCAAAATCTGCAAATTGCTCACGGTCTCCTAGCTGTCTGTTCAGTGTTTGCGCTCAAAAAAACTCCAGTGTTCTTACACAGCCCTGGCTCTGTAAATGGGAAACAAACACAGTAGCTCGACCAAGCCATAAACATTCCCAGCCCCAAAAAATGAACAACCTTTTGCAAAACCGAATCGCAGACTGCATCTTTAAGAACTTTTTTGTGTAGTCATGATTAATAAGTATGTGTGTTAATGGAGGAAGGCAATAGAGTACTGGAGGGCATTGTGCTTACTACTTTGTGTGTGTGTGCCATCCTTTGGAGGCTTCATCCAATTTATATAGTTCAATCAAGTAGTCATGCTTCCCATAATGCAATATGTCCTTTTAAACAGCAAGCTTTTGTCAGCAGTTGGTCTAAGGCAAAGCACACTTTTGTTACTGTTTTGTTGGACCGTAAAAATCTTGGAGTAGCTTCAGGAGCTAAAATGAATTGTACTCGCTTACCGAGTCGAGCTCTGTGAGCAAGAAACCAAGAGTAACAGATATACGTTGTTATCTGATTATGACTCCTTTTTACATTCTCCTGGTCACACCCAGGGGCGAGGGTGAGAAAGTAACAACAGCCGACACAACCTCATTTTTACACCTCTTTGAAAACAACCAAAAAACTGCGTATTTCTCAGTGCCAAAAGACTACCGCTGAGCCTTTTGTACCTTTCTTATGGTGAGTCAGTGAATGAGACCAAAGATCCTCTTTTGTACTGTACCTAAGCAAGACTTAAAGTTGTGAAAGAGAACCTGTTAGCAGACTTTTTTAACACACAAGTGAATTTGAGATCTTGTTTGTGTCATTTTTTAACTCCTATGCATTGCGTGTTCATAACGGTATGATATTTCCCCTTACAGTTGGCAAGTTATGCCAGCTTCTCCAGTATTTGACCTGTAATTTTATATTGTTAGCATTGTTGTACACACCATTACTGTGTAACCTTTTATTTCAGAACAACTATTCTCGCATTGAACATTAGCGGCAGTGGGAGGCCATCTTTTAGACAGACTCTATATGACAGCATGTTCAGGACGTTTGCACTGAGGGCCTGGAGAAGCTGACCTAAATCCACCTCATGGGACCCAGTTCATATGTAGCAAAAATGTTTTCAGTTTCTTTTTTAAAACTTATTTTGTATTTTGCACTGAAATTTTGCTATGCTTTCATAATAAATGTGCAATACTGCTGTAAATAAACATGGCTGTCAGAAACTCTCTTCTTAAACATGAATGGAAAAGTCAGACTGTAACTCTACCCACAGAACTCCAAGGTCACTTTTAGCTGAAATTAGGTCTTTGCGAAATATATGAATGGTCATTGTTAGAGAATTATTAATTATGAGATATTTGTTTTAAATAACAATAATGACACTCTGACAGAGTGATACAGTGACTCCTTGTAGATTGCATTTGTTAAAAAATGTGTATTGGTTTGTGAGATGTCTGAGTCTCAAGGAATCTTTAAATAAATGGGACTCATCTTAAAACACATAGAATGATGATTTAGGTGAGATGCTTTATACTTTTCACTAATCCATTCCATGTTATCAACGTTCTTCGTAAAGACAAATGGAAAGCTGTCAGTTTATCAAAGCCAGACCCCAAGTCCTTCCTAAAACTCACTTTTAGACAGACAAAGAAAGAAGGAAAGGGAACATTAAAACAAACAAAAAAAAACACTTTTAAAAGCAATGTAAAATAATACAATGACTCAAATATAACCAAGCAAAGTGGAGATCTTGCAGGGGTCTTGTTAAGGAGATGCCAAACGTATTATATTTTAAATATACTGAATGCATTCAAAGTAGAGATCTTGTATTGGTCTTGTGCAGAACATGCCTTCTCTCCCGCTCTCAGTGCTGGCATTTGAATATCTGTTCACTCTCTCTTCCTCCTAATGGCCAGGCGATCTGGGTGCATCTGCAGGACACGGAAAGTACGGTACCTTCCACAACTTGGCACAAACATGCTTACATAATTACATACCCTCACTTAAACCACTCACAGCTACGCGCCTGTCCCAGTGACTTCATCATCTGAGAGTAAACATTTTAACTCTTTACAGGGTCACACTCTGACAGACTGACACAGTGGCTCTTTGTTGATGCCATTTGTTACAAAAGTTGCTAATTCACAAACACTTTCATAATTATATATCTACACTTGAACCACACACAACTTCAGTGTCCCAGTGACATTTGAACTCTTAACTCGTGGACGACACAGTGACTTCTTGTAGATTGCAGTTGTTACAAGTTGTGCCAAGTCATGGAGCATGCCTGTGCGTCATCATAGTCATGAACAAACATAGATGTAATGTAGTCACTCGTTATCCCTTCCATCCCATTGTCAGTAATATGGCTGCAATGCTGTTACTTAGCATAACCACTTAAAGCAACAGGTTGAATCTTGTCCCATAGAAGTTAAACTTTGGCCAAATATCCCTCTACTAAAGTATATGGCGTACAGGTATTAAATAGTAGTTGCATTCAATTTGAAATAATGACTTTTATTTGGATTGTACATACAGTATATTTAGACACTGACCTGCATTTTTTGGTTTTAGGTGGAATGAATGAGTCTCAAGGATCTTTGAACAAAAGGGATTCATCTAAAAATACTGAATGATGATTGGTTATGTGAGATGCATCATGCTTATCACTAGTCCATCCCTCTGGGTGTTATTCAGGCGCCTGACAGTGCAAGTCAGTCTACACCTGACTTCTAGTCACTTTGCTGTCCAAGGAAGAAAAGAAAACCACAGCACACGTTAATTGCTCTGTACGGCTCTGTGGTATGTCTTCTCACTTGCAGCTGTGTGGCGATGATACCTGAGCTTGATTGACACCAGTCCTCACAAGAGCACAGAAGGGCCTAATAAACTTTAATTCCATGACAGCTCATGTTACCAGATGGCATGTATCCAGTACTCACTATGTTTTTTTTATATAGACTGTACTTTGTTTTTTATAGGCTGTTTTCAACTACGCTTTAACTATGTTTTTACTGTAGCACTCTGAGATTAATTTGAATGTAGAGTGCGTTATAAATTAAATGTATTTATTTATAGTATTAGGAGATGTGCGCTTGTCACCAATTTCAATGCTGAGCTGTCAGAGACTCTTTGTACAACTGAGTCAATTTAGCCTGTCCCTATCCCTTTGAAACACCTATATGATTTATTAGTGTTTTTGACAGGTACTGGGATTATCTGTGTTATTAATCTAAACAACTGCAAGATCACTTGATTGTTCCCTACTGCTAGCCGACGTCTCTGTCTACATCAACCATCGTGGCTCAGACCTCTGCAGGGTCTGGGGCAATATGCTCAGGATACTGTGGTTAAAGACCCCAGACAAATGTCTTCCTCTATTGAGCTCATTCAAAAAAGGACGTCTCCATACAGTACCTTGCATCTGGTGTTTATCTCTGCGTGTGTCAGCATTTTAAAAATGGTGTTTCCTTCCGTTTCTCTCTTTACCATGGCCCATGCCCCCTTGTGATTTTTTTTTACGACGCGTCACTGATCCACCTGCTGTTGTTGTTATTGGCCCAGGGTTACATATACGTGAAACCCTCAGTCAGAGATGCAGTGAAACATAGCGTGTGAGGGGCAGGATCTCTGGGGAGGAACTGTATGTGAGAGAGCATGTGTGAATGAGGAGAGGAGAGGTGCATGTGGTTGGGTGGGGAGGAAGGTGTGCCTGAGCCTAAGTCAACTGAGGACAGGAGCTGCTTCTCCCCAGGGCTGCTGTGGTGACATTCACTCACAGGAGAAAAGCTAGGTTAGGCTGAGAAGTTTTATGTGTGTGTGTGTGTGTGTGTGTGTGTGTGTGTGTGTGTGTGTGTGTGTGTGTGTGTGTGTGTGTGTATTTTAGAGAGGTAAGGGGCGCTGGTGCCGTATATGCCTCTCCCACCCCCGCAGCGTTGTTGTCTTAACTGTGTGTCACATGTGTCCCACATTCACACACGCTAGTGTCTGTGTGTGTGTATGATGGGGGTGGGGGTGGGGGGGGGCAGGGGCCGTGCAGCTCTGGAAACACTGAGGTGAAATGCGCTGCTTCTCAGCCTTTCATCTGACGGCACGTTTGAAGTGGGGCTCTGGAGCAGTTTCCATAGCAAGCAGTGGCATAATGTTTGCTCATGTGTGTGAGAGCGAATCGGGGCACAGGGAGGTTGGGGGGGGGGGGGGGGGGGGGGGTTGGGGAGGAGGAGGAAGAAGAGGAAGAGAGAGACGGAGGTTTCAACAGAAGTAGAGCAAAACCCAGGTTGTGAAAACACAACCAGCCATTCCAGCAACCATCACCTTGGCAAGAAAGCACTCTGATTCTGATCACCAGATGGGCAGTTGGACACGTACACTCTTATCAAATTTCCATTTCCATGTCAGCTAACGCAAGTCAGCCAAACCTGACAGAGCACAACTGCGTCTATTGTTGAGCACACTTTTTTTTAATTTAGCACCGTTTTTTTATTTTGCGCAGCTATTCATTGATCTGTCAACATAAACAATGAACATTATCTCATCTAAAAACAAGCACATTTTTTTAAAATTGCCTTTTGTGTGTATGACTGGTAACTGACATGAAGATGGTAATTTAGTTGCTCAATAGCTCCATTTCAGCTGACTAATGAAGAAAGCAGACTGCTTGTGTTGGCGAGAGTGCTGAACTCTGGCTCCAGTCATCTCCCTGGAGACATCAGGTGAAGTATATCCTCATAAGTATTTTTTTTTTCATGTTTATTTTGAGTGAATAATTCCTGGCAGGCATAGATTTGTCCAAAAAATAAATTCAACACAAGCTTCAAGCATTGCCCCCCCCCCCACACGCACAATGTCCAGTTTGATTCTAAACCCCTAGCCGATCATAAACCACAGGAACATGACCAGTGAGTTAAACAACAGAGGACTCCAGCCATCCCTTGATGGCTTGATGGTGACATGTGACTATCTGGCTCACAGTTGAAATTGTGCTTCAATTGCTCCTAAAGGGAAACTTGCACTTTCCCTCTCAACCATGAGATCAACACAGTCTAAAAAGATGTTCATGCTTGTCACGTGGTCTTCATTTCCATTGTGGGGTGTGAATGCATGAAATAAATCTCTGCTCTCCATTTTGAATGACAGCTCCAGCCAAGCCCTCAGAGCATTGCCCAAGACGCGGGCATCTCTCTCTCTCTGTCTGTACCGCACCTTACGACGATTGCATCACATTTGCATCAGCTCTGTGAGGGCTAGGTTTTTTGATGCATGAAACTTTGCTCCATGCATTGGATTAGACTTTAGGGGGATGCTGTGGCAGTCCTGTGTGCTACCGCAGCATGAAAGGAGCTTGTGGAGGATAGTGTGACAGGTAAACTACAAAGAATACCCCCAGTATGAAGATGTGTTTACAGCAAAACAAAATCCACTGCTAAAGTGAAAAAAGTTCAGTAAATTATGGCTGGCAAGTTTTAAGCCTCTTCTGAATGACCAAAAATTTAAAAGTAAATCACAAGACTCCAAAATAAAATGTAATCTTAATTTTATTTGACCAACACTCCAAATATAGCCGCGAGTTTCACTGTGCATTACACCAAACGTGGCAGCGCTGAGGGCCCCTTTACTGTAATTACACTGTTCGTGTCCTCGTTTACTATTACCCACAGTTGTGCTCCTGGTTTGGCAAATAATGCAGGTTGTGATTTGGTGCTGCAAAACACAGTGGCCATACACACACACACACACACACACACACACACACACACACACACACACACACACACACACACACACACACACACACACACACACACAAACACACACACACACACACACACACACACAAACCTTCTTCACACACAAACCTTCTTCATGAGTATTTTTCAGGGGTTAGAGTGGCACTTGGCAGAGATGCAGAGAGCAAATCACCAACTCGCCAACTTCTCGTTCCCAAGGCATCCTGGCAACGTGACGCTCGTCAGTCATTAGTGATGGATGGTTATTCCAAAGGAGCTGTAGTTGAAGGTGCAGGGCACGACTGCTCCCTAGGTAACGAGAGCCTATAAGTCCCATTAGAAAAACTGAAAAAAATAACTGTCCTTTAACATAACATAATTGCTTTGAATTGTTCCGCTACACACACACTGGTGTGTGAGTGCATATTGTGGAGCATAGCAGCTTGTTATGTGGCCAAAGAGTCCTGGATCTGACATGATGTTGCCCTGTGCGAAGTCACTTGAACCGCAGTTGTTTGTTTGAACAGTGGTTTCATACTCAGCCCACGGATTCCCAGTGAAATGTCCACAAACCCCAAAGGATTCATGAGGTAAAGGAAAATGAGGATTAGAGTTTTTTTCTCACCTTCCTGTATTTAATTACTAACAGGACAACACTTATACCGCTGGCTTAGTTGTGCAGATCTTAAATATAAATATATGCAACTAATTCGGTATAACACTGTGAACTATATTATAACTACAGAGAGAGAAAGAGAGGGGGGGAGAGAGAAAGAGAAAAAGATGGTTTCTTTGTTTCTTGTTTCCTGTCTTTAAGCAACCTTCACAAGCAAGGCTCAAGTAGATTGTCACAGGCATGGCTCAAGGATGAAAACAACTGCTATCAACAACATGGCTAACCTCAGATGACATGACAAACTCAAACATCAGAGAGGCTCACCGGTGGCTGTGCAGGAAGAGAAACCATACCCTACTGGTAATCCTGACCAATAACAAACAAACCCTTCCATCCGTCTGGTTTATTGCCTTCCTTTTTCTCTCTCCTTCTCCTTCGGCTCACAGCTGTTTCCAGGAAGGGTGCAGGGGCTGCAGGCCCATTCGGGGCAGAGCCTGAGACACGCCAAAGAGGACAACCACATCAGCTGGTCCTCACGCTAATGGAAAATGTGTGTCACAGTCCCTCAGTTCGTGCAGAGCAAATACTGCCCATATCTTAGCCATCGCTCATTGTGGGGTGGCCAGCGTGTCAGGGGGTATGGTGGCTGTTGCTTATTGAGTCCTTCACGCTGTTTGGAAGTGACCGCACACACACACACACACACACACACACACACACACACACACACACACACACCACAGCCAAAATATCTGACTTGTATGTAAGACCAGGAAAAGTGTAAACATCAATGACAAAACAGTTTAGAATAACAATATTTAAGAGATTTAAATCTATTTTGTTTAATGTATATTTATATTCAAATCTAAATTATTAAATCATCATTTAGATTTGAATATAAATATAAATTAAACACAATTATTTATATATACAAACATATATATTTATACAAATAAAATGTATAATTTTTATTTCAAATACATTAGTTACAAAATGTGTGATGTTGGCTGCTTAACATGCAGTGTTGCCGCATGTCATGGTAAATAGTGCAGTATCTTAATATTAGGAAGCACCCAAAGTTCAGCTGTATGAGAGAAACCTGTTGGATAAGTGCAGGGCCATAAAGCTGTCACTCAGACTGCTCTGAGGAACAGAGTTCACCTGGCTGCCTGGGTGGGGCCTGAGGGCCCACTGTACGTGCAACAAGTCCAGCTCCATATACCTGAGCCAGGGCCCCAGTCCTGCCCCCTGGGGCTCAGTCACGGGGCACAAGGTACTTTCCTGCTCTCTTAGTCATCCAGCAGGGCGGCCCACAGCGTCAGCCCACGGCACCATCTACCATCTACCTATGAAAAAAAGCCTCCCCCACCAGGAAGCCGGAGGAGCACTGTGCCTGGGGGCTGAGTGTAGGAACGCTAGGGGCTAACCACCGCCACCAACAACACAGCGCTTGTGTCTGAGGTGTCTCATGTGGCCTTACTTTAAAACACATAAAGACTATATGTCATATGTGGTAATGTCCCTGTCTGCTGACGTTACACAACAAATCACGAGCGCTCTTGTGTCTTTCCTGTGTCTCCTCTCAGTGGTTAGTCACTGGTCCTGCCATTCCTGTTGGGGTGGGGCTTGGGCTGGGGGGGGGGGCTCGGGTGCTGGTTTGAGCTATTTTTGGAGCAGGTAAAACTCTATGTCTAGTTTAGGAGATGGTTTGGACTTTTACCCCCCAACCCCCAACCCCCAACACACACACACACACACACACCTCTGTCCTCACTGAGAGTCTCAGTGTGTTTGAGTGCTCTGTTATCTTTAGTCAGGAGCACAATTGCTCTCCTCTCAGTAGGCCGATGAGTCAGTGTCCCTCCCAAGCCGGTTTATAGAGGTGATGGGCTGGGCTATTTTTTGAGCAGGTATAAAAACTGCCCAGGTGAGCCGCTGAGTCGCAGAGAGCTGAGCCGCTGAGTCGTCAGCCTCATGTCTCAATGACATCCTGTATGATTCAGTTGCTTGTCTCATGTCCAATTTTAGTAATATTAAAACACTTTACAGTAAGCCTTGATTTCTTTTGAAAGGAAAGCTGTTCTTCTCCTTTTTAGAAGAACTTTCTCAGTTGCGATGAAAAGGGAAGAGGTCTCAGAGTGTGAGGTGTTCAATCATCAAACACAACAGGAAGTGCCATAACCCACTCTGAGCAGTACGTCTTGTGAAGGTTCACAGACTCAGCTCAGCAACTTGCTCCATGGTGAAACAAACAACATAAACTTAACATCAGATCAGTTCATGGTGTGTTCATTTCATTGTTGCGGAAATGGCTCTGACTTTTGGCGAGTCCAGCGGCGGATACATGATCAAAGGGAAGTCTGCTTCCTTCTGCCTTCTCCATGAACAGGACTGCCTGTGCGCCACCCATGAGTCATCAGAATCAGTTACCAAAGGGCCGGTTTCACTGGGGCCACCATCTTTCAACACTGTCATATTTGCTTCTGCTTTTAAGCTCAGCCGGTAATTAACCCCTCTTCCTCCACTCATCTGGCGCCCCACAGAGTAACATCAACAAGACTGTACTTCACTAAATAACTTTCTTTTGATTAATGTCTGTGGCTCCAGCTTAAAGGCATTTGCTGAGTACCAGTGTAGATGTTTCAGTTCACTGTACTCTTTAAACTCAGGGTTGGACTGATAGACCCATTCCTGATGTTTAAAGGCCTATTCCTATTGTTGCTATGGGTATTTGCCATTGGGAGCATTCCATGTGCACGTGTGTTATCCACAGCATTTCTTACCAGCAATGAATTACAATCAGAAACCAAAACATGTTTTGTAGTCAATGTGAAAGCGTTGAACGCGTGCCGGTCCATTGCTAATCACAGCACAGGGGAGAGGAGCCTTGCAGGGAACTTGAACTCCCAGACCGGACGATATCTGATCTGAGCGTGCCAGAGCCTAGGCGCGGGAGAGCAGCCTGGCAAAACACCAGCGCCCCTGAACAAAAGGCTCCACTCAGCACTCTCCCGTCCGTTCTCATCTGCCTGCCGGCACCGGTGAGGGCAGCCCCTCAGCCTTTATGCCTGGAACGCGACTGAACCGCGACGCCACACAGACAGCCGCCTCGGCTCTTATCAGCACGCCTCATGCCCGAGACACGGGCTTCCCCAGGAATATTTGCAGAGGCTCAATAATTACCATTGTATTGTTTTTACTATATACAAACTACTATTTTTTTGTTTTTAAAAACTATGACTTTGTAAAATTAGAAAGAAAATGGTACATGGTGTATCATGTATATGCCGCCTGAATGCCAATAGGTTTTATCCTGATACATGTATAAATTCATGTGCTTGCTTTTGATTCTCTGTTCCTCCTCCCCCCTTCTCTTTTTTATCTCTCTACCCGGCCGACCCTAAGCAGATGATTCCTTCCTTATGAGCGGGATTCTCCTTAATGTTTCCTCCTATTAAAAGAGAGTTTTGCTTTGCCATCGTCGCCTTAGTGCTTGCTCTCGGGGGTTCAGGCTCTGGGCTCTGTGAAGCACCTTGAGACAATTTCAATTGTTATTGGTGCTACATAAATCAAATCAAATTTGTTTTTATTATTATAATTTAGAGATAACGCCGCCACCACGCGTCACAGCAGGGGTCAGCACAGGGTAAAGGTGTACATGCCACCCAGCATGCAGTGTTTGTGCTGACTGTCTACAGCCCTCGGTTTCTAATGGCACCATAATGATGGGTCATAAATGAGGGAGAGGTCATGGGTCATGTTCACTGGAAAGGTGCCATACTCAGCAGGTGACCATCCGAAAGGAATGACACTCAAACAGCTCCAGAGGATGAGACTGAGTGGGGGGTTATCAGAGGGATTGGGGGACATGCATGCAGATCAGCTGTCATCTTAATAAACCCAGGACTCTTTACTCACCCCTGGAGACAGAGGGAGAAATGTGAAACAGGGAGCCATGTGTTGGCTCATGCTCAAAAGTCCTTTGATGAAGTGGGCCTGTAAATCATTGAAGCATGGATGAGGAAAAACATACAAAACGTCTGTTTCTCGGAAAAGCTCTGCTTGCATTGTGATGAAAAGTGATGTAGCGTCATCTGTGCCCTTCCAAGGTAGAAAGTACAGTTATCCCAGAGATCCCTGTGACCTCCAGAGGTCCCCCAATGGCAAACTGCAAAATTGCCTGCCCTGTGGAGCCATCATCCTTTTCAGATGTATATTACACCTCTGACCCCATTTTATTGTTGGGCTTTTTCGTTTTTATTATGCCTTGGCTTTGTTATTCTTAAAAGCATAAGTATTTATTTGTGCCTAGTAGTTTAACATCAGTCATAATCAATGTAATTTAAAAGTATTAAAACAACTTGGACATCTAAAATATTTGTAAGATATCCATTGCATACCCCAAAGATGGGAAAATGCAGTGCTCATGATTCATTTTTTACAGGAGACATTTGCATTAATTGTCATTTTTTATTTCATATACTTCACATTGGACAGCTTGTAAGCATCATTGGGCAAGCCTTTCTAAAGCTGGTTCATCTCAATTTTACCAGCAAGAATACGTAGTAGAAAACCACTGTGTAGACTTCTAACTATCATCATAATAACCAGTGTGGGTAGAAAATGAACGATCCGTATAACCACTAGGATATTCACTAATAACAAGCTATCAAAACTACTATACTACTACAAAATGAGTTACACTATTGATATTAATTACATTATGTGCATTCTATGTTTAAATACATGTCACGTATAGGCACAGTGTGTGGGGAGTAACAACACAGAAAGCTGTGGGAACCCTCTATATGCCGGCCTGAAGGCCTGGTAACCCCCGTCCCCCCTTTTCTTATACTGAACTGGGCACAGTTCCAAACCAGGGGTGACGTAGAGTGTTTTTGATGCAGGTGGCTAAGGCTCAGACATAGGGGGGAGGCAAGGGAAAGGGAGACAGTGATAACTGACCAAAAGATGACACCAAGCATTTCCAGGCCCTCAATACTCCAGCCACATATATCCCACGGGGAGGGCCATAAGTGATTTATAGCAACAAGAGGGTCTCTTCAGATGTCTTAAAGAGAATGGAAGACTTTGTAACGCCAGTACTTAGCAATGCAATAACAAAATAAACCTTTTTTGATCCACACTGCATGACTCCTGAAGTTTTTGAAGAACCAAAGAACCATAAAATTAGAG
The DNA here is from genome assembly GCF_963457725.1 of Sprattus sprattus. Taxonomy (NCBI): domain Eukaryota; kingdom Metazoa; phylum Chordata; class Actinopteri; order Clupeiformes; family Clupeidae; genus Sprattus; species Sprattus sprattus. The sequence continues at coordinate 22,422,373 of NC_137910.1, read as the reverse complement.
TTTTACTCATATCAGAAAAGATGAGTGTTTTCCAAATCACAAACCTATAAATCAGACACGACAAATACCATGACCAACTGTGTCAATAGCTTGATCAAGTGTTTTCTATTCAGGCTAGTTAAGGTAAGAAAAACTTCCATTACATTTGATAGTTGATACATTTCTATGTTTCTTTTTCCTTTCTTTCTTTCATCTTCAGCAAATGTCCTTTGTAACCTAGAGATGGAAGCGGACAAAAACAACAGGAGTTGTGCTCCAATAATCAAGAGGGGCAGGTGTAGTTCAGTTTGCAGGGCAGCCTGTCCACAGTTGTGGTTTTAAAAAGTTAATAAAACAGCAAATTGTCACATCACAGACAGCTGGGAGAGTAAAGTGTGAGTATGATGTGAGTGTGAGAAAACTAGTGTGTATGTTGAAGAGTAGTCAACCAAAGCAACCTGCAGCCGAGTCAGGCATTGCCCCAAGCAGCTGGCACAGATTGCATGACCATGTTTACACTGCAATGTCCAAAGAGCAGAGAGAGAGGGATAAAGGGAGAGAGAATGAGGGAGAGGGAGATAGAGAGAGTGAGAGGGAGAGAGAGAGAGAGAGAGAGAGAGAGAGAGAGAGGGAGAGCTGCTATGAGACATGTCTGGGCGTGTCCCAGTCTGATCGCCTGAGGCACTGTGAGCGCTAGCCCAGACACTGCTCAGACACACTCTCTCCCTCCCTCTCTGGATGTGTGTGTGCTCTCTCTCTCTCTCTCTCTCTCTCTCTCTCTCTCACCCTTTTCTCTTTGTGTGCCCCTCTCTTTCTCTGTCTCTTTCACTGCTGCAAAGAATGCCAGTATGGACAAGAAAAAGCAAAAAGGCAGGCGACAGTCTCAGAATAATGACCCACCTCAGACCAATAAAATGAAGAGGCCTGTGGAAAATAATTGGGAGCAGTTGCAGTTTTCATGGGGGGAAGAAGAAATGTCCTTTTGTCAGGTACATGTTTAGACTGAAGGATACATTTTTCAGAATGTGCCCATTTTTATTTTGGTCACACTTTAATTAAACAAAGGGAAAATAAATATGATAACAATAATATGTTTAGAATGGGTGATTTATTCATTTTCAGGCAAACATGTCAAGATTGATTCCTTCATAATAAAATTGCCAACATATCCCTTTTCATTTAGCACATTTTTAGAGCCATCCCAACTCCCATGAAGGGGTTAACACCACAGTAACTCAGTGTCCCAGCACCATGAGTCACTTCGGCTTTTGTGTGAAGGCTGTCAGTGGATGTATGCAGATATTTATCATATCTCCATCGCACATTTTTTACTCCAACTTGTTTTTGTTACAAATGACCACTAGTAGTTTACCTCTACAACAATCTTTTGTGAAGTACAACCCAGACCAAGAAATTGTTGACATTGAGATGCACGACACAGGGTTGGACTGTCATCCATTTTGTGGCAGCCCTTGAATAAGCACATACTGTATACAGTACTACAAAGAGGGAGGACTTCAGTGTAAATCTCCACAGCCAAGGGGCCTGGGAATGTAAAGCTCACGACTCTGAGCAGAGAGAAAGACGTGACCCTGGATGTTTAAACAACTTCCTGTGTTTTGGCTGAGTCACGAGAGGCATATGAGGGAGCGGTCAGGAACAGCCAAGCGACCACATACTGAAAGACCAGTGCAAAGAGGTGTCATGCTTTGTTCTGAAATGTAGAAGTTCCCCGCTGACAGTATATGCTGAAAATGACAGTTACTAGGACGTAAAACATCAACTCAATGCTAATACATAACAGTAAACAATAGTTCTAATAATTATACTGGACTGTGAATTAAAATGAAAAGCACAAAAACATAGTGTTATGTTTCTGACTTTTTTTTCATCTTTGATCGTCAGAGGCATGGCCTGGCTGATTTCAGGAAAAATACATGTTTCCTGTAAAGACTATTAATAAAGGGCTGCAAGAAACACCTTTCAAAACACTGCCACAGAACTGAAGGTACTTCCTAATTCTTTTTTAGGTTTCCATCAAGCAGTGTGTTTCTCACATGGTGAAAGAAACCCCCATGACACATCTGTAGTGAAACCTGTGGACAGACTTTTGTGAAATTATATTCCTCATATAATATAAATTATGAATTCTTCATTTTTTTCTTGCGTTTAGCTCTTTCTAGGTCAAGGTGTGACAGCGCTCTGTCTTTTCTCAGTGCCTGTCCTCAGTGTTTGACTAGAAGCACAACGTGTTCTTTTAGGTCCCTTACAATGTGTAAATCACAAGTGCTGATTATCCCCAGCAATTAAACAGGCTGGTTAAATAGTTCACCCATAGCTTAAGGTTACTCTCATTAACGTCTGGATTTCTATAAACCTCCCCGGAGTGACACGTTCAGCGCCATGTCAGCGCACGGCTGCTAGGCTCCCGCCGCGATGGCTCTGATTCAGACAGGCATCACAACAGGATGTGTTCCCCCCCATACAGGGTGCAATTAGACGTTAGCAGTCTGAATCAAGTAATTACTGTCGTGATTGGGCTTATAAAGCTCTGCTGCTGTCAGTCTTGAGAGGCCGGTGTTTACGGGGCTGGAGACAGTGATGCAGGCCACACTCGCATGAAGGGCGCGTCGTCCAGAGCAATCTTTTGGTGATAAATCAGCCACCTGTGCCATATGATATACTATAATTAGTATCGCCGTTGATGTGATGGACGTGAGCTGTAAAGCATCACTAGGCAAAAGCAAATGCAGGCGTTTGGAGACACCGTCTTGAGCACTTGCTGCAGAGATAAGGACCTTATTGCATGGGATGTGTAGATAACTATTACATGACCCAGATTTAACTCCAGCCAGAAATGTATGACCCGAACTAACCTGACATTTGGCCCCGACCTTAAACAACCCTAGGGGCTTGTGCTCGTGACATCAGGCCACCCTCTATTTGGGGTGGAGGTACTCCAGAAGAGCTTTATGGGTAGTTGTTCCTTGCCGTGAGTGTGGGGGTTAAATGGGGCAGATCCAATGTTATTTTCTTCCAAATTGCCTCTCTGTCAATAAAATGTGATACATGTCTCTGCACCTGCTGTACACTGTATCTGCCAGTGATGGCTGTTATTTCATGTGCACTCATATGTTATACACATGGCTTCAGGCATTTCATACATCGACACTGGCTGTATATGGTCAGACCAGGGTTGGCAACAACCAATGGCCACTGGTCTCTGGACTATCTAATTATTTCAGTCAGTAAACAAGTTCAGGAGTACTGTAAACACTGGACTAATCGAGCATAAAGGTTAAATGACATCTGATATTATATAACTATATTTAAATTGTAATATAACCGTATATATCCTATTCCTTACATTACCAGTCTCATCAGCCCAAAACCAGAATGATGGGCCCAACACAGGTGAAAATCTCCCACACAACAGGAGTAACATTTTACACCACATTTCGCATGAGTCTAGATTTAAAGTGTGATTGAGGGACACAATAGAGTTCTGAGTATCTATGAAACCACCCTGGGGGTTTCAGGGAAGAGCTGCAGGCAAGAATACATCACATGCTCACTAACCACAGGTGAAAGATTCAGCTGCCTGCTTGTTTTCAGGTGCCCACAGACCCAGTACCACTAACATTGATCACAAGGAAAAACCAACTCCTGTTCATGTTAGACATATTATGCTGCAAGAAACTTCACACAATTGCCTGTTTGTGTTTAAATGTGTTTATTGTCAATACATTAAGATTACAAGTTTTTTTTTCTTGGAAATTAGGTAAAGTATTTTTCATCATATTTTAAGCATACTCAATTATGATTTATTATACAGCTGCGGAAAAAATTAAGAGACCACTTCAAAATTATCAGTTTCTCTGGTTTTAGTATTTATTGGTATGTGTTAAAGTAAAATGTACATTTTTGTTTTATTCTATAACCTACTGGCAACATTCCTACCAAATTTCAAATAAAAATATTGTCATTTAGATCATTTATTTGCAGAAAAATGACAATTGGTCAAAATAGCGAAAATGATGCAGTGTCTTCAGATCTCGAATAATGCAAAGAAAACAAGCTCATATTCATTTTTAAACTACACAATACTAATGCTTTAACTTAGGAAGAGTTCAGAAATCAATATTTGGTGGAATAACCTTGATTTAAAATCACAACTTTCATGTGTCTTGGCATGCTCTCCACCAGTCTTTCACATTGCCGTTGGGTGACTTTAACACATACCAATAAATAGTAAAACCAGAGAAACTGATAATTTTGAAGTGGTCTCTTAATTTTTTCCGCGGCTGTATATTATTTTTTACATTTTTAAAAGTATCTCTGGTTGAAAACTGTTTCAAAAACAAATTACTCAAACCCAACCATGAGTCCAGGCATGATGTCTGACCTGAGGCTGATGTTTGACCTCATCCAAGTCTGGGTAGGCTTGTTGTCTGTGCAGCGACATCCCTCTGGCGTGACCTGCGCATAAGGACACACTTTTAGATGACGGGCCCCCACCAGTAGAAACACAGTCATTAGGAAAGCAAACGCTGTCATGCCTCTCCAGGGCTCAGCACGCAGCCCACATCTCCTGCCATTTCCTCATGTGCCAGGAGACGTGGCGATTAAAGGTACAGTCCGCAACTAATCCAATGCACAGTCCGCAACTAATCCAATGCATTTTTTGTCAAATTCACGAAATTATTAAGTCCTCTAGATTTCCAGCTGTTCATTGTGTATGCTAAAGAAAACTCCAATGTTTGTACGCAGTCCTGGTGCTCTAAATGGAAAACAAACATAGGAGCTCAGACTGAGCCATAAACATTACCAATCAAAGGGAGGGTTGTCATTTCAGTGGTAAGTGAGCTTTCACCAGAATCACAGATTTCACCTTTAACAGCTTTAGTGACCTTCACAAGAACCACCTGACCCCCCTCACTCACACAACCAACCCCAGATCAACACGGTGCAACCAAGGCCCTACTCCTGGAGGATGCCCATATGGAAAAGTCTATAAAATGTATATATGCTCATTTTTATATTGTATATACAATAACAGTGTTTACACACATAATTACGGCCCTTTAATATGCAGGAACAAAGAACAAATATATGTTTTATATATGAACTACCTAGCATGCTGAAGGTCATGAATAGTATGAAATGTATGCAAGCTCTTTACCACAGATTTATCATGCAAGTACTGCACATGACAAGTGTGATTCCCAGGTTTAACAGACCTTTTCAATTTGGGGGATGAGTGTGAAGGTGAGTCAGGAGCTCTTATCCATAGCCTGGAGGGAGTTCACACACTAAATCATGTCTGTTACTCGGCCCCAGAATGACTACGGCGAACACAGATACAAGCTCTGAGGACTTCTCAGTCAGTCTCCGTCTCGCATAATAGAGCGCTTCATTCAGACACTTTTATTTATGTCGGAACAGTGATTCATGGTTTGAAGAGAAGGCAAAAAACTAGGTTGATGATAGCATGACTCTGAACAAGGAAAACAAAGACCCTGCTTTGACATGGCTGATCAGAGGTTTTGCTTATGTTTTCGACTTTGATGGCTGCTAGTTTTCATGTGATTCCTTTTGTGGAACTCATTAGATCACAAAATATCTTCCGGTTTCAGAGTCAACTTGTCCCTTTTAATCTCCCCTCAACACATTCACCCCCAGTACAAAAGCAAAGACATGCATGTCAGTGTTTCCCTGAGAGTTAAGAGCTTTCTGCCACAGTAGTGCATATTTCTTTGTTCTATTTTTCAGAACAAAACTAGAACACAACAGTGCTGTCAAAGCCACGAAAAAGATGAGCAAAGTTTCATCTTTGTCTAACATGTCAATTTTCATATTCGCGTTCTTCTGGTCTCAGGCAATTTGGTTATGACTTTGTTCTCTTTGTACTTCAACCACAGTGTTTTGTTTCTTAACCCCCATCACTTTTTGTTGTCACCAAAAAGACATTGGGTATCGCCAGTCAAAGGCCGAACATTCTCAGCTTCGTCTCAGCAAACACAGTGACAGACAAAAAGAACACAGTTCACTTGCAGTTACCGTTACAAAGCTGGATATTGTGTTGCAAAAAAAAAACAACCACAACACAGGAGACATGTAATTTAAAACTGTGAGTGCAATCCACATGGGTTCGCTCTCCGATGCACCCATGCTACAGAATGTTTTTAGAACTGGTACGTCTGTGCATGCAAAGGTTGCCCTCATATCTATAATTAACAGTGCCTGCTTTCATTACTTTTTCACTGTATACATGCACATACTTAACCATATATTTTTCAAAAGGAAAAGGAAAAGGCATATTTTGAAGGCATGATTAAAAATACATGCGGAGCGGATTCCTATTTTGGAGAGAAAGTCATATTTTGAGTTAGTATGGTTTGACGGCAGTGGCTCAGGCCCGGTGGGTTCCTACAGGACTTTGCCGCGGCTCAGGCCCGGTGGGTTCCTACAGGACTTTGCTGCATGGATGGTTGGACTGAGAGCACGGGCAGTGCGGAAGAAGCAAGAAGTTAAATGCTGCAGGACCTGAGAAGGCTTGTCTTCATGGATGAAATCTGAGACCTCTAAGAGCTGGCATTTCAGTAAACTAGATAGACAGGGAGACAGAAAAAACACACACACACACACAGACACACACATAAGAAAGAGAGCAGCCTCTCTGACTAACTTCCCACAAAACAAATGTCTATACATGGTCACACTTAAGCACACACACACACATTCACACAAACACACACACACAGAAGCCACTTTGTCTCCCACAACCCACACAAAACCATCCTCACACTCACACATGCATGCACACACATGCATGCACACACAGCAGCACAGCTAAATACAATCAAATAAAATCTACACCACACATAACCATGCATACTCACACACAAACACACACACACACACACATATTCCTAGGTGCCATGAACAGTATTATCTTGAGAAATTCCTGTCCTTCCCATAAACCAACAAAAAGAAACATTTAACCATCCCGTATTATTTCAGATCACAAGTGTTACAATTGTAATAGCTCTCAAATAACACCCCATTCACGGCCCCATAAACTCAAACACAATTAATACATTGACCACATTGTCTTAGTCAGCACCTCCGTGGAATTTCTCCCTCTTATGAACAGGGCTGACAGATCCTGCTTGAGGGAGCATTAAACTCAATGCCGACATCCTGGCATGACGTGATAATTAAGGAGGCCCTAAGAAGCACCTGATAAAGCACTACTTCTGCAGCTATGCCATTGCGCCTCACCGCCATTTCAGGAGAGAGACAAGGGCCGTGGCTTTAACCCCCCCCATAAATCCCAACATTAATCAGGTCTTAAAAACAGGGGCTCAGAGGGGTTTTAAAAAAATCCTTTTAAAAAACAAACATGGGGGAAAGACAACAGAAAGGCATTACTCACTGCACGGTTATTAATTAATCTGTCACAGACGCATTCTCCTGTCACAGCAAAAGTGTCATGAATTATTAATGGCGGCTTGTGAGAACAGAGAGGACAGGGCATTCATCTGTGTTTCGCCTGAGCTCTCATGGTCAGCTGCCACACAGAGTGATCCTTGTCAAAGATCAGAACAAGAGATGTATAACATTACAGTACCGAAGAATGAAGACTTCCCCAAAATCCTTCTGTTATGCCAGTTGACACTGTCAACAGGAAAACCAGAGCCACTTCTCAGAAGAGTCCAATAACACCGTGGCATTGCCCACTAATATTACTGGCAACACTTTTATAAACTGATTGTTGTGTCCACTATGAAACACAACATTCCTCTAAATGTTGAAAAAAAAGATTAAACAGATCTTCATTTGGCCCTGATGTTACAGGACACCGCTTTCTGTGCTGTAAGTGATCTACACACTCACTCAAATTATTCTTTAAACTGCTTAATGTTGTACTCAATTCTTTATCCCCACATGTTAAAATAGACAGTTGATGGTGTTTTATTATGAATGTTTTACTGTTTCTTTAGTAATTAAGTGGACAATTTTCACTTTATAAGGGGGGAGTCAGTTGTTATGATCCTTAAAAAAAGTTAAATCTGCACTTAATACCGTCCCTATAAATAACACTTAAATAATATTTATAAATAATGAAGGGACTGTGGTTTGCATTATGGTATGTGGGACCAGATGAAAAGCTACTGGTAGACAATAGACTGTCTAATTTCAATGGTTTATCACAGCTCATGTAGTTACTAAATACATGAGAAGCATATGTTCCTCTATAAATATGACCGCTCACAAAATAGTTTGGAAGTAGATCATTCAAGAAGATAACATTTACACAATGATTCACAGTTACAGAGTTATGCTAACTGTTCTCCAGAAAACCCACAAGGCAGTGAAAGCACAGCAAAATTGCTGGGACAACAAAGCATGTTTGACAGTTAGCAACCTGTGCAATAAGGCATTCCATGCTGTCTTGTTGCACAAGTTAACAGTTATGGTGTTGAACTGGATGTTCTTCAAACCACAAAAAGCTGCCCAACGGAAAAGGTCACTGTATTTGTAACTGCTAATAACAAGGCATTCCATACCACTGAGGACGAGGAAGTGTGACCAAAGTGTGCATGGCAGAATAAGTGGGTAACAGAAAAAAAAAAAATCTTCAACTTTGTCATTCCAATGTCCCCACACATTGTGACCATCCAACTGGTCTTTCTGGTGGTACAACTGGTTTGAAAGCTAGGCGTGGTGAATGACTAACCGCCAATTTTCTAGTGACTGCACGGAGACTGGAGTAGCCCTAATAACAATCACGCTCATCACCAACTCTCATTTCTCTTCTGGTAATGTGTTGGAGGTGTGACACCTGTCCCAGCTGCAGCACTTTATCCACGGCGGGGTGTATTAATCACCTGCTCTAAATGGATGGGCTCCAATTTAGAAATGGGAGTGGAAAAAAACACGACAGGCGCACATAAGCGCAACTCATTATGTGGTGGAGAAATGGTGGGCAGGGTGAGAGGATGAGTGAACACCGCAACACTGGAGACAGATGGAGGCCGAGACCCCCAGGGGTGGGAGGTGAGGAGCGGGAGGCATCCGTCACCCAGAGCGTGAGGGGAGTGATGTGTGAGCCCTGCCGGCTGGCGGGGTTCAGGGAGGAATGCAGACGCACTTAAAGGTCCAGTCCGCAATTCTAATCCGGTACAGATTCAAGTGCCAAATTCAGCTAATTGCCCGTCACTGTGTGTGTGTTCCAAAAAACTCTGGTGTGCGCACACGGTCCTGGCTCTGTCAATGGGAAACAAACATAGTGGTTTGGACCGGGCCTTAAACAAATCCAGCCAATTAACACATTGCTTCAGGTGCATGGAAGGCTGTTGAGCTCAAATAACAAATATTTTTTGCCAGAATCACAGACCCTATCTTTTAATGCCCAAAAGTATTAGGGTCTGGGCAGCTCTCAAGCAGAAACAGATGGACAGAAGGGGAGATTGAGGCACTGTCCACTCAGAGTCTTCAGCTTGGAGTCTGAAATAGTCAGGAAATGTAACAGTTTTAATATTTCAACATTGAATCATCCAAATCAGGGAAGCAGTCTTTCATAAAAATCTGGTGTCTTCTCGAGGTAAACACAGAGAAAGATCTTGAGGCCAAAGTCCTACATCTAAGAGATTATCATTTGTTTGTGAAAGTTTTGCTATGACTGTGTGTGTACAACAGTGCGATTGATTCATCTTTCACAAGTCCTCATGGGCCACCCTCAGTCTCTGCACACACACACACACACACACAAACATACACACACATACACACACACACACACACACACACACACACACACACACACACACACACACACACACACACACAAACACAACCTATTGTCAATGTTTTATTCAAAACTTGAATATGGTGGAGAGAAGAGAAGAAAAAAATAAGAAAACAAGCTGCCGGCAAAAGATGTTTTAAAAATAGCACCTCATGGTAAATGGTAAACAAAGTAGCTCAAACAGGAAGTGAGGCGTTAATATGGGCTGGTACCGCTCTGCCAAGAGAAAGAGAGAAAAGTTAAGCAGCAAGAACTTCACTAAATGTCACTAAACTCTTGACCTAAATGTCACTAATATACAGGGAGCGATGCCTCAAATTGTGTACTCATAGTCTTACACTTTTGTGAAGACACTAAGACACTACACACTATATTAAGATGTTAATATGACATATAAGAAGACTTGGGTTCTGCGTCTATGGTGAGATTAAAGTCAAAGTTTTCTTTTGAAAAATTATTTGAAAGTACAGTAGAAACCCCTGTAGATTGATATTCAATTAATGTCTTCCAAAGAGCACCACTCCATTGGCCACAAGCTAATATTTATGCAAAGAGTAAAGATTTTCTCATTTGAATTGCAAAATCTGAGGCTGGATATAAAATGACATTTTTCATTCAATCGGTTGAATTTTTCACAATGCATTATAATTTTAAGGGCAATCATGTGAATATTCCTGATATTAACTAGAATAAGGAACTATGGCTTGGACATCAATGGCCTTACTTATTTACCAAGTATACTGCAATTTAAATAATCTGATTCACCAAATTAAACTAATGTAATTCAGGCCTAACTTGAAATACAATCATATTAGAAACCCAATGAGACAAACAGTGTAATATCTGGGGTATCACAAGCATATGACCTGTCAAATGTCGGCAATCCCACACACCTCAGAGTCACATTGCATACTACTGCAACTGATACCGATGCAGCAATGCCCATGTATTTCAATTTTAAATAAGCTATAAACTAAATTACACACAGTCCAAAGCAAACTCTTATTTGTTAGCAATGCACAGTTACAGTAAAGTATTATTCAGTTCTAAGGTGCTCTCACACAGGAATGTGTATGCACCAGAGGAGTATACTTCGCAACACAAATGTATGTCTTGGAAAAAAAGAGCACTGTTTTTTGATGGGCATTTGTTGATGCTGAAAAGGTTAAAGATTTTTCCTATCGAAACTTGAGTGGGTTGTGAAAGAACGTTTTCAAAAGGCAAATTTCCCCTCAGTGTCTGTAATATCACCCCAGCCATCAGTTTCAAAATGACTTCAGGATTTATTTATATAAAAACAACTACAAGACAAAAATGCATTATACTTTTCGATGTGGACAGTATTTTGCAATTATTATTTCTTTTTTTTCCAGGGCATTTACAAGGGAGGCATTTACAGTGTACATGCTGTATATATATTAGTTTTGCAAAAGTAAGCTCAACTGTGAGATTCAATGCAAATAGATCGTTTTGTTTATAATCAAATATGTAAACAGATAGAGGTTTTAAAACTGTTTAGAAATCATGCAGATTCTGTCACTATGTAAGCCAGCACCATACACTGTAATTACAGTGAGATGTAAACAATTCTGTCTGTGTCACTTTGATGTTCAGAAAATGTAATTTCTGTTGCGGTGCTAAAAATGAAAAGATGACAATGCTTGTAGACCAACCCAAAAAGCGAGGTTTACAGAGCATATCTTCTTTATCAAAATTAGTCATACGACACAGAACTGGAGGTGCGAAGGCCCTTTGATGGGTCCCAGTGGTTGACTCAAGAGTTGAATGCCGTGGGTAGTAACAGTCTCTCCACTCTTTCCTGCTCTCAGAGAGACGGAGAGATAGAGAGAAAGAAAAGACATAAGGCCTCTCAGAGCAAGGTGAAAATGTGACAATAATAATAGCATGATTTCTTTGGTTTAAAATAGTCCGAGTTTCTTGCCAGTGTAGGAAATGAGCTCCTCTCTGTGTTAAACTCAATGGGCCTTACAATTGAGAGAGAATGCATTAACATAATCAGCCTGAATATGCTCTACCTGACCAAGACAATTTCTGTTAATTTCTGCAGACATACCTTTCTTACTTTTGTAAGATATGGATACAAAATGAAAATAAAAACACTCTCACAGCAGTTGCTATTGATATCTGTTATGGGTTTTGAAGGAAGTCAGTTTGACCTCGAACAAAAAGTATAACTTCCTTCTCATAATTTGTTATAAACAATGTGACAAGTAGATATATAAAACTGTACTTAATGAAACAAAGTTTGTAAAACTCAGTGTCCAAGGCATTGTCATAAGTACACTTACTCAAGAAACAGACTCAGACTCAGACCCCTGAGTTATTCAAACACACAATTGTTTTACATCAATTACATTTCTAAATGTCAAATGAAATAAAAACCAAACTATATTTTAAAATGTCAAATACCATATTATTAACGAAACAGCCACAAACAGCTTAACTAACCACTCAGTCACTGTTGTGTAGTTATTTGTTTCTGTGTGTGTATGTATATGTGTGTGAGTGCATGTATGAAAGAGAGACAGCCGTTAAAAGTCTGCAATCATCCCACTGTGTGCACGCACAACCATGCACAGAACTCAGAACCACAAGTGGGAGTGCTGATACCAACACACACACACACACACACATACATACACACAAATACATCCACACATTCATATACCAGAAAGGTCAAATCAGATCGACAAATGCAAAGAGGCAAGACAAAAACATACAAATTAAAGCATGCATCCACCCAAAACATAACTCCTCAATATGTCCTGAATTGTTCATAGCTTCTTTCTGTGAACCATGTCCTAATTTCATGTTTATGGTTTGGGTGCTGAAAATGACTGATGTTTTTTTCAGATGAACCATCCGCCCACCTCGAGGTTTTAAAGTTGATCTCGTATTACTAAGCTGATAACCTGCTCGTTTCTCTACATGAGAAGAACAAGAACAAGCACACTCTATTTCACAGGTTTTCATTCAAACTAACATTTTAAGGACTTCAATATTTGGATTATTTAATTTGATACTAATGCATACACGGCATACATAAAAGTGCATGGTCTCTGTTCTGATCTGCTTGCAAGAATACAAATTACGACAGAAAGCAAAACTGAGATCTGGTGTTTGTAGATGACATTTAAACATCCTATGCTTTTGGCTGGTGCCATCTGTGCATTCAAAACCAGCCCCCACACACATACACACACCCAAACCCATCTCTCACATCAGTCCCCACATCCTTACAAAAAGGATTCAGACGCCTGTTAAATATCACACCACTAATCAGGTTCTCAAAGGGCTCCTGTCGTTCTCTTTCAGTTCTAACGCTACAAGCTGTCACAAAGACATTCAAAGTTTCTCTCTCAATAGTTTCTTGATATTTTACACAACCCAAATAGGAAGTGCAGTATAAGAACCTACACATATCACACTGCAAATTAAGCCAAAGTTGACAATACTGATAACCTTTGTCTTGAAATAGGATTGGTATAGTGAGTATCGTGTGAATGACAGATCCGCATGGAAACGGTATGAAAGGGTTGTGAGCCATGTGTTATTTGTCGTGTTCTGTGTTATTTTACAAGTGGTCTCAAACACACAGCTGACAGCCGGGCAACACTGATCCTGACAGAGACCAGCTCTAATTGTAGGGTTTGAAGCACCTTGAAGGCCTACAACTCTGCTCTGAAACAGGACGGCACAGCAATGAAACATTCCCAATGAAAAGAAACAGGTTGGTCAGGAAATCACAAAAATAAGGATAAGATGCTTTCAGCAATGACAGAACCTTTGTGATCTGAAATCCCCTGGCTATTCTGCCACACAGGCAACATTTTCATGGACGCATTTCTACCTCACAGGCCCAAATATTGTGCCCTTGCACAATTTCCTTGTTCAAAGCAGAACAATCACATCATCAGGGCCGCTTTCAAATCATTCTGTTGTGGAAGTCCACTACAGTTTCAGTTTGTCTCAGCTTGTTGCCGTTTACAATGCCATTCGTCTGAGCTTTAGGTTTCACAGGGGTTATCACCTTGCATCTTTGATTATGTCATCCTTTGGTTTTTCTCTTGTTGTCACAATGTATACTTTTACACGACTGAGCTTCATAGTATGTTACAGCACGTCCCAGGGTGACACTAAGGTGTATTATTCAGATGAGGGACTTTAAGGCATGTACATATTTGATGTGTTCCGTGTTTCTAGCATGGCAGCATACTACAGTATGTGCAGAGGTACCAATCACTGAGTTGTTATCAACCCAAAAGTCGAATCAAACGTAAATGCAAATATAACTCTTGCAATGCTGCTGAAAATATGCTACTGTCTAGTAAGGTGCTATCATATAGTAACAACTGTATTCACAAATTTGAATGACACCGCTGTCATCATGGTAAATATGTGTGCCTGTCCGGAAAACAGATTAAAATGGCTCAGACATAAAACACTTAAGAGTCATGTGGCTGAGTGAAATGAGGGTAAATAAGCTCCTTGGTGATAAGCAATGACTAAACAAATGGTAAACAATGGTCTGTCTTTATAGACTGGTTCCCTCCATATCAATGTAGCCTATTATCCCCACAGCCACGTCTGTGGAGACCCATCAAGCTGAATCTCTTGTGTCAGTCCCTCTTCAGGCTGCCTCTCAACTGGCCTTGTTTTGACAATAATTTTTTGCAGCTAAGATGCCTGTCACAACAAAGCTGCCAGGTACAGCTCTCCCTGCGCAAAGACAAACACACACACACACACACACACACACACACACACACACACACACACACACACACACACACACACACACACACATGCATACGGACACAGAAACACAGACAGACAAACACACACACACACACAAAAACACACATAGGGACACAGAAACAAAGACACATGTGTGTGCACACGTGCAGGCACACGCACACACAAACACAAAAACGCACACACACAGTCAGATCCTTCTCCTACATACGTTACAAGTTCCCCTTTGCATCTTAGTACACACCTCAGCTCAGTCAGTTCACTTTACATGAGAAAAACATCTTAACCAGTGTTCCTTGTTGGTCAATAGCAAATTCTGAAATATATTTCCGATTTCAACTATGCAATAGCATACTCTTACAAAAAACTGTCTCAAAAGGCATATAATGTGTCCAATGTACTTTCAGATATCCCCAACAATTCTGCCCCGGTGATAGAGGTGCAATGCCAAAGCTATCGAGAGAGAACATTTAACAGAGGCATGTTAACACATTTATTTACCATTTATGCAGTAGCCCAAGACAGCCGTAAGCATCAGGTAGAATCAGAGAGAAGAATGAGAAGCCAACACCTGAAGACTATCACCTACAAACACCATGTCTGAGGCGTGCTGACGGCTTTAAAGCCCAAATGCCATCTCGTCAATCTTTCCAATGACTAATAGTGAAAAAGATATGACAACTTTTTTTTGTTGTTGTGTGCTGTAACCACACAAGGGAAGATGTGTGTGTGTGAATCTTACTGCCAAAAAAAAGATGGATCGACTATTAGAACATCTAAAGTCGCCTCCACAGTTTATGACTCATTAGGTGATTAAGTTCAGCTCTGTATAATCTCCAGGAACATCTTTGGTCCTCACCTTTGACTTTAAAGCTACATTCTGAAATTTGAGAAACCATGACCAGCCATTTTGCACCGCAGTAACCTGGACTTAACTCGTTAGTAAAACAGGAGTATATGATTCATAAGTCTTAACCACAGAAACTGAAAATAGCTGGAAGAGAAAAAGCATGCGCTTTTGCGGTACGTATTAGCCAAACAAAAACATTTACAACTACGAGTGGCTGAGTTACTGAAAGAAAATTACAGTTTTGCCTTCAATAATGCAAATAATGCCCTTATATTCATGTGTGCACGGTGTTGAACAAATGGTTTGAGTAATCAGGAAATGGCAAGTACAACATTTTTCTTCTGTCTCCAATGTTTGTTTCATGGTGCAGAGTCAATAACTTTGTGAGGTGAATGAGGAATATTATGACAACCATGACAATGGTTTTCACAATCAAAATGTTTTTTAGATTAATATATTCTGAGCGAGTAAAACATAATTGTGATGTGTGATGTGTTTGTGTTGTACTTTTTTTTTACTTCTAAACATGTTCAATCTTCATTTAATGTTAACTTGTGAAAGTCATAGTATGATTAAATTATTTATGTTAAATCTGACGCTGGTTTGTATCAAAAATCTTCACTTTTATTGTCATTTCACTATTTTAGTTGTTGTCACCCATTATGTCTACTATCAGAAATCAATGATTAAATATATGATAGGCTTTTAAATGTTGTGCTTTGCCTCTCACAAGTCCAAGGGCATTATGTTGTGTTTGTCCAAACCTAACATGTGTTATTTCAAAATTTGCCTGGATATGAAAGCAATGTGGTGATGACAAACATCGCTGACACCACCTCCATACAGTAATAACACGACGCTCTCCAAAAGCCACAAATGTCACTGACGGTCCCTCCTTATCTCTGCAGAAGCCCAACAACTACCCAATGACATTTAGTAGATTGTTTGTTCAAAAAGCCTTATTAGGAGATAGCATCACACTGGGCTGATGATTAAGTACCGTCATTGTATCAGATTATTGACAATATCAGACAAGACCAAAAACCATTGTATCGCATACACCTATCACATGGAACAAACAGACTCGTTTACAGACTGAAATGTTTTAATATTGCAAATGAATTGAACTCAGACGAATTCATTTTAGCGATCTGAGACGATACAAACGTTATTACAGGTTAGTGGTCGAAAACAATCAAAATTTCACAATACACTTTTGCAACTTATTACAAAAGAAACGAGGTACATATGTTGCACGTACATTAATTCTCCTCAGTTTTCAAAATAGAATTGAAAATACGTAGGTTTTAAATAGGTAGTTTACATACCAAACAGGAGGTCGTCGGACGAGGCAAATTATCTCGATGTGGACCAATAATTATTGGGGGGGGGGAACCCAGCTCTTTTCTGTTCTTAAAAAGGCAAGATTAAATTTCAGTCTTAAATATAAAGTGTTTTTATAAACATCATCTATAATGAGCAATCTAAACTGATTTAAATATTAAAGGAACTTAAAAAATAAAAGGGTAGTCTAAGGTTCAGGCCTACAAGTAAAACACTGTTTGTAAAATGAATCCAGGTAGGCTACGTACCCAAGGTTAATGCATGATACAGAAATATTTTTACATTTGGATTAATATCACTTTGTGCCTTCTTTGTCGGCACTTCTGACGAACAATACAAAATAATTAAGATCATGCATAGGCTGGCCTATGTTTATGGAGCACAGGCTAAAACTTTTTCAATCTGAGATTATTTATAAATGCATCTGCTCTTGATTCCAAATATATTGTCATAAAAGTCTGACTGAAATATTTTTCAACTTTCAAATCAGTAACATAAAAACTATGCACCAAGTGTTCTCTCATCAGATAGGCTAGGCCTGCAAAAGTCCACAAATATTGCCTTAAAATTTAGTCCAAACGAGTTTATTTGAAAGTTGGTTTGACATGTTACCTATTTCATTTCATATCGAGGTATGGTTAAAACCAAAAAGCGCCATGCGCTATGGAAAATGTGCCATCGATCCAGAGGTCCTTCTCAAAACAATACCCAGACCAATGTATGTCGACCTGCACTGCCCCTGTGTGCCCATTTAGTAGTACTGCAATAGAAGTAGGCTACATGAAGTGTGTGAACGTTGTCATTGTTTACCTTCCTTACAACACTGCCCACTTAAACTATTCGAACTAGTCAATGAATGCAAATCGAGAGAAACAGTGTTTCCTGGTTGACTATGGGATTAAACAGTAAGCAGAGCAAATGAAGGTCCGGTATTAAGCAGACACTTACAAGGACATCCTAAAGTTACCAGGACTCAAACTAGGGTTAACCGTTTACAGAGCGGCGATGCTAACCACGTAGCCTACCACCGACCCCCCTTTATAGTCTAGACTTCTTAAAAGCCCTGATAGCAAAAGGCCACTGGACCTATGTCGGCCCACTGGTGTCAGAGCTGGCGGTCCACTGGCCTTTCGCTCATCAGTTTTTCACCGCAGGTGAGTTACAGACAAACATCCCACCGTTTTGCCTCATCAAAACATTTTTTCTTTTTTCATTCATATAGTCTACATAGGCATTTTCACCAACCCGTTACATTTTTATAAACGTTACCAGTGCATAGCGTTAGTCTTTAATTGTACTGTAATCATTTTTTCACATTAAGAGACTTCTGGACTTCCTATGGTTAGCAGCTGGTTTTATAAATAGACTATACCTAGGATATAATTTACAAAACTTCCAGGAATTGTTAACATTTTATGTTATATTCTTAATATCCACGCCCAGCTACACTAAAGGTCATGGTTGTCCGAGAGTGGACATTAAGTGGCCTATAAAGCTTGCTATCTAGGTGTGTGTGTCTCTTGGCAAGTCGGAGGTTAATTCATTCGCCGAAATGCAACGTTGGTGTAGGCTATGAAATGTCATTTATGGTTTCAGTCTACACAACAGGTAATTTCTCAGTCGACATGTTTTCCTTTAAGTAATTGAAACCTGACATTAAATGAGCAACCACAACATATTCATATTGAGAGCTCTGTGTTCACTACAGAATTGTTTTTGAAGATGTGGCACGGGCCTGTGACAAGGGGGTTTCGGTAAGTGTAGACTACACCCGTGAGTTCCAGTTACTGAGACCCTTGAACACAAAGCGATAAAAAAAAATTAAATTCTTATCAGTAACTAATTTCCAGCTAATATCAGTTTGGTTGAGCTCGGAGGCGGTCAACTGACTTCTGCATTTAGTTGTGGGATTCTGAACTATGTTTGTAGACTAATCGTGCATTTCAAAAATAAGTATAAAATATGTATGTTTACTTT
Source organism: Sprattus sprattus (assembly GCF_963457725.1). Taxonomy (NCBI): domain Eukaryota; kingdom Metazoa; phylum Chordata; class Actinopteri; order Clupeiformes; family Clupeidae; genus Sprattus; species Sprattus sprattus. Next base: position 22,403,633 of record NC_137910.1, on the reverse strand, counting down.
CTATATGAACTACCACCACAGACGGTTCACTACAATATACAATTCACATATAACTCGTGCTATACAAATGGCCATAGGGTAAGTTTACCTTTTTTTTGTGTCACTAGGAGCTGTATTTCACCTCCACAAAAAAAGAAAATGCTGAGTCTTACTACGCCCAACAACACATAGCCTATTTTGTCAAATGACTGACTGCCAGAAAAATAATCTTGCAGGTTCTATATGACTGTTTTGGCAACTGAAACCTATTACAATCACATACCTTTAAAAAAACATTTGAAAGTAGATTCAAACCGTGATTCTGATAGTCATCTTAAACCTGTGACATAAACTTGACATTTTTAAATAACATGTCTGTCATCATCATCATCATCATCATCATCATCACTGAGTTTGTAAGGTTTAGTAGTCAATAGCTTGGGTACTGAAAGGAGCCAAGATATTGAGTAGAGGTGGAAAACAATGTCTCATGAAAGGTGCTATAACACTGCGCACATTAGTTCATTAAAATTAATATGAACTAAAAGTACTAGGTATAACACTGCACAGAGTCAGATTTGCTTAATAATTTTTTTTAGAAACCATCTGCCCCAAAAAAATCAAGGGGTGGAGGGTGGGGGGTCACTCAGTTTGTCATCAAAACACCCATACTGGTATGCATTGTAAGTTAATTTCCTACCTTAATCAATAATTCAATTATTTGTACAATACTACCAATAATACTAATTGTTACTTTTAAATAATTTAACTAGCCTTCTGTGTGAAATATTACAGTCAAAAGGAAAGAGTATCTTCCTAATCACCTTGGTAATTACAGTGTCACGGTTATACTAAAGATGACTTCTGATCACTTCTTACCTGTTGCTTCTGACTTTCTGACTGTTTGTCCACTTTTGTCATTTTATCTAATTAACAGGATGAACCATCCATGCTGTCATGCTGCTGAATGGAATTTGTTTTCTATCAATACGGCATTAGTGCTTTCTTATTGAAACAGCAAGCAATAAGACATCCCTTATGATCAGGTCTAATGCAGTAGCAGCATATCACTTTATGCAGCAAAATGCTTAGTCATCTCTGACATGGCAGCCCACGCATCCCACACTGCTTTGCTTCAGAAAACCTGCCTGTGCAGCGTGCTCACGATAGCAAAGCTGCCAACAGTTTAGGAGAAACCACTGTGGTGATAGTCACTTACAGTAAAAGGGTAAGGTGGAGATCAGCGTGGGGTACTCTGTCACTCCATGAGCAAAGACCAAGTGGCAGACACTAGGTAGTTATACCTGCCATACCATCACTAAACATTATGTGTCAAAAATCACGGCAGACACCCCGCTCGCTTTGGATTGCCTTTGTGTCCTGATGCGTTCGGTGAGCTAATGAGAACCAAGAACCAAGAACCAAGAGCCACCTCATTCAGCTCAAGCAGCATTTTCTCCTGGGCTGTGGTGTGTGTGTGTTTGTGGAAACTTCTTGTACTGAAGGGGCCCTGTGTTTGTCTAATCTCACCGTCATCTTCATCTCACTTATCTCAGAGACATTTCACAGCCCCAGCTCTCCAGCAGCTCACACTGTGCTGTGGCTCACTCCGCATACAACTTGTAGTTACTTCACAAACCCTCAAAAAACATCTGACATTTCTTTGTCTATATAATGTTCTAAAATCTTATTTTATAGCTAATAAATAAAATAGTAGTATAGCTTGAATTCAGGGGCATAAATATAAAGCCAAACCTGTGTTAAGTATGATCACTGTAAATTCTACAGAGCTACAAATTTGACAAACTGTATGAGCCTGGACATTACTGGAGGTCAGCTCTCTCTCTCTCTCTCTCAATGGCCCTGTGTTGTCATTGGGTCATCTAAAATTATGCAGGGGGAGGAGACTGATCTTTTTTCCCACAGTGTTTTGGAATGGGTCCGTGAGAAAGACACCAGTAATAGATATCAACCAAACAGTCAGCCATTACACAGCGATATTAGTAGTTTCCATGACGCATGCCATGCACTCTGGCAGTGAAATGAGAATGAAGCTTGATATTTTAAACATTTTCATATGACACAATTATTCCACCCTAAATGCGTACATTTACTATATCGTGAGTTCCTCATGTTTATCATGTCATCAGAAATGCTGCTGCATTTTCTACCTTGCTGATAGGTCCTCAAATCATCAAATAACTCAGGTAACTTATAACTTAACTGCTTATATGCACGTCTGTAAGGATTCTAACATTGATGACAAAAGACAGTATAGAGCTGTAGTTTATGATGTTAGGCAAAATCTACCATTTCAATTAAAAATGTGAAACTATTCCAACTGAACTCAAAATGTAAGATTGTCCTTAATCATGACTTTTCATACTGAAATTGACATACATTTACACTTACCAAAGTCTTCCAGAAAGTAAAGGGTAACAAATAATCCACAAACTGGTTCACAGCTGTTGTTAACTACATGAATCAATACATCAGGTCATGTTCATGCCTACAATGACAGAGGTCGGACATACTAACTGCTTCCATCCATGCAGTTAGAAATGCAACTCCTCAGCAATGTTCTCAAAGCCTACATCAGACCTATATGTGAGCCAAACCTCCACACAATGCAACACAACACAATATGAAAACAATGACTTAGAGGAACGATTCTGCATTAACTTACCAACAACATTCAACTCTCCAGACTTCTCACAGTCTTAAATACTTCCAAAGCAAAACTGGTCCTACTTGAAATGGGTTAGTTTTCAGACCAGTGAATTCAAACAGCACAAACTGACCACCCCCGCATGTTGATAAATGTCCAACAAACACACTCACACACACACACACACACACACACACACAACCCCTTTGGAGGAACACAGGGATCTAGATGACTCAGAGAGCTAAGCAGTACCAAAGGCTAACGGAACAGAATGGCTTGTGATGCGCTGACTCACTCAATCACCACTTCCTCTACCCACATGCCGCTCATAACTTCACAGATGAATGGTCAAGTTCTCACACTCCAACATGGGAGGTCTATTTAGACAGGACAAGGGCGGGGGATGATGAGCTCTGTCAAACACGACAATTGGTGAGTATTTTAAAAAGTTTTGAAGTGTTATTTTTTAATACCACAGTAACGTCATACTAACTTAATGTGGCGCGGTACCTCACGTATGGTATTCACTCGACTGCTTATAATCAAAGACTCACAGACTCACTGAGCTGCTGAACCCTCAGTAGAGTATTCGGTCACTTCCAGTGGTTGTATGGTCACAGCATAGACAACCGGACAACTCAACACTAAATCTACTTTGTGTAGACTTCACTTCTATACCAGGACTAAAATCAGTCTTTGCCACTGTTCTTTAAAGAGTTACACTAAAAACAAAGCCCACGCAGCTGAATTACACATGCTTTCATTTAAATCAGTCTAACCAGACCCTCGTTCCGTACCTTTGATGGCTGTGAAGGATATTGCCTTGGAAGTTGCCACTCAAACTCTTTGTAGCAGGATTGTGAAAGCTTTGCTACAGCATTTACACATCAGTGTGACATTAGGATGCGGAGCGGTGGTAGTGTTTCAATGTGCATGAAATACAGAAGAAAAGTCTCAGTGGAACTCTCTACACAACAGCTTCAGGCACGGTGATAAGAATCCTGTGACAGCTGCTAAACATAGGCTTATCAGGGTAAACATGCTTCAACAAGGTCTTTCAGTTAGTAAGCATGTACTGTACTTACTTCAGGAGGAGGGCTAGAATGCAGTGCGGGACTGTTATTTGTATGGTGAGTACAGATCATCACACGGTATTGTAATGTGTGTATGCTAGTGTGTTCTGTACAACAGGTTCAAGTTAAAATAGATACGTATCTCTAAAAGTTGACACACATCGTACTTGTGAGTGATTACTCATAAAGGGGCAGTTTCTACTCCCACCTCTTTCTCGTTTGCCTTCCCTCAGAGAATTTCTACACATAATGATCCCTGTCTAATCTGTTTCACTTTCAGACAGAAATCACATAACACAACCTGGGTCATTCTGGGTGAACATAAACGCTCAAAACTAAGACACATAATACTGAACATAGAAGCTTAACATATTGCGTTAAGTAGGAAAATGGATGCACAAGATTTCCATATTAGTTTGTGCAAAGGGAAGTGTTGGAAAGTTATGTGTTACGCGCGCACTACACAATACCTTCCTTCTACTGTACCATTGACAAACAGACTTTGCACACTATGAGTAGATAATGAAAATTACACTTTTCATGTTTTGGGGTAAACTATCTCTTTAAGGCTCTGGGTGTTGGCAGCACGTGCTAGCTAGCTGACAATTAGATGCTAAAGGTAAAATAGGCTCTGAGTTCATAACCAGTGACTTAAATGTCATGACATTCCAACATGAAAGAGCAAGCTGAAAACTTCAAATGAGATAGGTATACCTGCCCACCTATGTGGGTGTGCGTGTGTGTGTATGTGTGTGTGTGTGTGTGTGTGTGTGTGTGTGTGTGTGTGTGTGTGTGTGTGTGTGTGTGCTTGTGTGTGTGTGTGTGTGCTTGTGTGTGTGTGTGTGTGTGTAAAGCAAGAGGGTGGACTCCTTTGTGATTTCATGGTCTCTCCCCAATAAATGCTAATACCCATAGACACCAGCTTGTGCATATGGCATAAGGCAAGTCACCAAGTTATCTTAATTGTTCCATTCAAAATCTTTTTTTTTTGCAATGTCCATGTGGGGTAAAGCATTTTGGCCATGGACTCAAGACTGGTTATGCTCTATCAACCCTCCTGTCCAGGCCAAGCCCAAGAAAGTGTAGAAGGTCATCCAAAACATGGAGCACTATACCCACCCACCACCAGGACAGACATATTTAGCATCTAGAATCTTATACATTTTGAATGAAAGGCTTTTTTTCTTTGACAGTCGTTTATTGCTGCACTTCCTAGCAAAGACTTAGTGATACTGTCACTATGGACGTGGAACACGGAATGTCCATAAAATCATGACATCATCAACAGGATGCCTGAGATCCTTTCAGAGGATTTGAGAAAGAGTAATGTTCTTACAGATGTCTTGAGTTACTTTTTCCTTTTCATGACACTGTTCAGAAAGAACAGTAGAGAAGCTGGATTGGTGGGGGGGTTGGGGCGGGGGCGGGGGGGTTGGGAGTGGGGTGTACAGGGGCTCCATGGGGAGTCAAAAGGAAATTAGTCACTATCACATGACCATTCTCCAGAGGTTCCCACGCCTTGTCCGTGGGTCTGAGAACTTCCTGTGCTGCAGATGGTATTCTGAGCAGCTTCATCTCCCCAGCATCTTCCTCTGACTCCTCCACAAGGCACAGACCCCCTTGAGGAGGTCCGGCAGGAGCCATGAGTCACATCAGTAAAAGGAGCTGAGTCACAGCTCAGGAGGAAAAGGAGCAATAAAGGCTGTCTTTGTCCTCTGGACAAGGTAGCTGGTTCACACACAAGGCCCCCAGGATATGCCATATCCATCTCTGTCAGGCAGGCAGCTAAGCTAACAGAGGCAAGACTCTCACTTCATGCCCCAGCGACCTCCATCTAATCCTCTCTGTCTCAATGAAAGGGAGGAACCTCATTAACGCAGTGACTCAGCCTGTGTGGTGGACGAGATGCAGCCGACAAATAAAAACCCTATGCTAGAACACAGCTGGGGTGTTTGTTGTTCAGTAGTGGATGGTGACCGGAAGACCCTTCTGCTCCTTCCAGTCAAAATGAAACTGTTTACCGCTGCAGTATAAACGAGGTCACCACAGCTGTTCACAGACACACACACATTCAGCTATTTATCACTGAAAAAAACTGACCTGATGTAAAGATCTACAAGAAAGATATACTCGACAAGGAAATAACATTTTAACTTCATAACCATGTTTCTCTTTCTGTATGACTGTGGAGGAATGGCTATGAAACTGGTCTGAGTAAATCAGAAAACAGTAGCACTACCTGTACATTCGCTGTGTAAGCTTTTATATATCCTATATTGAGCAGAACTTGAACTGAATACATTTTTTAAATCCTAAAAGCCATGAAAGTAGAGGAAACAACTGTGAATAATTACCTGAAGGAAATGCAAAATGCAGTGTATGTGTGTCCACGGAGTATTGAGACTCATTGGATAGCCTGAGCGGTGTGAAAAGGAGGCTCAGGGAAGAATAGAGAATAGGCCTCTCTAGGATGTCAGGCGAACCACAGGACATTAAATTGGGTTTTCTGTTTGATTTGAAAAATCCGATGGAAAAATTCACTGCGACCTCGGCCTGCGTGTGTGTGTGTGTGTCCTGTGTCGCCACCAAAATATGCATGTGTGTGTTGCTGTGTGTCATTTGTGCCACAATAGCCTTGTTTGTTTGTTTTGTTTGATTAAGTACACAATAGTGTCCATTGGAACTTCTGCCCTGAGGTGAATCTGTTCTGTGGCAGAGAAACTTTATGACATAGAGATATAGATTATGCTCTTATGGGTCTCATAATGGCAATATAGTTAAATTTAGACCACCAACTGACAAGGAAAATCAAGTGAAACTAGCATGTGGTTCATACTAATGCTAAGTTTGGTCTATGCTATTTTTATTGATTGATTGATAAAGCATTTTTTTTTTCAGAAGAATATTCTTGCTGGCTCACTTACAGCAGCTTGAAAAAAGTAAGATGACTTTTAGCAGAAACTACACAATTTTAAGTATAAGGTTGGGGCTTGCCAACCACTAGTGTATTGATGCTCTTTTTTCCTCTTTTTCCTCTCTGCTCATTTCTCCTTAAATATCATGGAGTTTGGCCCCAACTTTTCAATTTTCATTCAGATTGGTCTACTGGTTCATGAACCTTCGTCAACTACCGGATCACAATTTTCTGCCACTGATGGATCAGAAAGGTTAGGTTTAAAACAAAAAAGTGAAATTAACCATTAGCCAAGGAGCTTAGCCATTGATATAACCGACTAAAATATCTAGTGTTTTTTCAACATAAGGTGAATAACGTACGGTTATTTCACAAATAAATGGTTAGAAGTGTGAGAATAAAATAGAATGTCTCAGCATCTTCGTGCAGACTTTGATGCGCTTCAACTAGAGGGAGGAAGAGGTGAAACAGAGGTATTGAAAAAAGCTGTATCAGTTTGACTGGGGCAGCATGCCAGACACGGTGACTCTGATATGGTTAACTGCTCTCTATAGAGAGCTTGGTCAAAAGGTGTCTGTGCTGCAATGCTGTCATTGTTTGATGACTAAATCTAAGAACTTACACCACAAATGTGTCCTCACATGCTTTTGCTCTCTCTCTCTCACACACACACACACACACACACACACACACACAAACACACACAACACACACACACACACACACACACACACAGATCCTGTGAGAACATAGCATCAGTGCATTCTCACCAGTATTTCTACAATAAGAGATTCAATATACGGAACCGCCAATCAATAGCCTGCCTTTGACAAACCACAAGGGACGGGGTAACTCTAGAGATGCCCACTGGAGCCTGTGTCTCCCACAGCCCTGATCAAATCATCCTGAGACAATAAGGTCTCCACCACGAGGTCTTCTCCAAGAAGAGGATCAATATCTCTTTACTGGGGCCCATATATTTGACACCTGTCCCTCTCCCTCATCTCATAGGAATGAGTATGCCTCACACTCTCAAAGCAGAAATGGATTTGAACGCCCACTGGGTTTAACACTTTACATCACTGTTTTTGTGTTTTTTTTTGGTGACTAAGCAGTTTTAGCTTGGTTAAGTGCTGTGACACTTGTCAGGCTTCCAAAAGAAAGGCTTAAAGCAAATGGCATTTCAGCTTCACCAACACATTGACAAGTGTAGTTATTCTTACAGCACAAGGCCAGCAAAAGACACCAATGCTGCATAGAAAAAGAACATTGCACCATACTGCCAGGACTCTGGGGCCATGAACACAACTGTCTGTTGTGTCTTGGCAAATACATCAAAGAACTATTAAACTGAGGATTATAAAAGCTGGTAGGGAACACTGCTATTTGATGCTATTGGTTTTGGAAAAATACTAGCAGTCCTTCATGCCAACTCCTGAGCTACCACTCATCATGAGATACCAGCATGACAACTCACGAGTGCCACCGTTCTCTGATCACACTCGTTTTGATCTGCACTGTACTGCATGTTATCATCCTGGTCAGTCTGCAGAATTGCCTTGTTACCTCAAATAAATTAACAGAGAGGTGTATGGTTATTGTCTTAGACTGATTTTGTCAAATCGATTTAAAATAAACAAACAAAACCATTTTGTGGAGCGGGATATTACATCTCTGCAGTCCTAAAAACATCGGCAGGGCTGTTACCACGTGAAAATGTGTGTGTGCAGTTAATAAAGTAGTTTCATAATTCATGCCATGTTTGTTTCAGTATCAATGGACTTGTTTCCAATGTATTACACAATATATAGTCTTTAAATTAAATAGTCTGATTATCCTCACCAAATATCTGCTGTATTCCTTGTGGGACTTATCCAGGCTGTTTCAAACCACTGCTTGCTTTTGGTGAGTTGGGAAAGTGATATTTCTTACTATTCAACACGAGCAATTAACATTGAATTGAATTTGTCCTCTTTGCTTTTCTTTCCCAGAGTGCCAGTCTTGTTCTGGATGTGTTAGATTGTTGTCACACGATGCAGCACAGTGCAGCTGGAAATTAATACTAAATGTGACTAAGGGTCTCAAATGTCACTGTTAGATGACAAGATGAATGAACTGAAGCTATATGCATGTAGAACTCTCATCTGTTAATACTAGTTGAATTACAGCAATACACTGTTCAAAACTCTGAGTAACAAAACAATGACTAAATGTATCCACAGAACTGGCAAAACAACCTCTTAAATATTCAGTGCTTGGAACCTCTAGTTTATCAGCACAGTTGAAATGTCTACACTGCCGCCTAATGTTCTGAATGTGGTATTACGTCCTCAGAAGAGAGGTCCAATTATGCAGCGTCCACTGCAGACGGAGATTGGGTATTTAAGACATTTCTTTCCTCCCAAACTTTCTACAGTTGTAGAATACCATACAGACTGAAATGTGACTAAAGTCATTCCGAAGAAATAAGTCACTCTAAAAGTACCACACTGAAAATGAGGGATCCCTGCCCATGACTAATACTCTTGGTCACTGTATACCCACTAGGTGGAGCTGTAGTCCAACAATTTGCAAGAAGGCGCAGTGTCAAGAGTTAACGCAAGATTTAATATGAAATATACACCCTGCCGAACAACCACAGCCAAGAAAACACCATTTGGCAAATATATAAAAAGACAAAAAGCTAGCCATGCACATATACTAAGGGCCCTCACACAGCCCTAAATGACCCATGAAATATGAAAGGCTAATCACACCAGACAAATGGTCATAATGACAGTCCACCAAATACATATACATACTGTTCTGTTCTGCCTTATCTTGTCTTTTCTTTTCCAAGTACATTTTGTGTAGGGCATAGTCAATGTAATACAAACCACAGTTGTGCTGATAATGTTCATTGTAGTTGTTGTAAAACAATGAGTGGCATGTTTGTGTATGTACCACACAGTGACTGTGTATAGACTCTAAATAGTACCACTCCATTCTTATACAGTGCCACTTGAAAGTATGTGAACCCCTTGAGCACTTAAGCGTTTTCTGTTGTTTTACCATGATTTTTCATTTTTTTATCACCAATTTTCCATAGATGAAATGTCAGGTTTATGTTTATCATTTGCATGTACTTGTTTAGAGGAAATTGTTTGAGAAGCTGAAAAACTACATGAAACATGGAATTAGTCCATTTCAAAAGTAAGTGAACCCCCAGCTGAATTGATAAAGTCAAGCAGGTAACAGATTCAGTGAAACTTATCTGGGTGAATAATTAGTCAATTGAGCAAACCGATCATCTGAGACATCCTTAGGGAAAGGTTTGGGCAACACAGATTAAAAGAGAGAGGAAACCAACCAAACTACTGTAGTGCCAAGGTGTACCCACACAGATCAACAATGCCGAAAGGAAACGAGATATCCGAGAACATCAGGAAGAAGGTACTGACAGCCCATCAGTCTTGGGAAAGCTATAAGACCATCTCCAAAAGATTCCAGCTCCATCCATCCATCCAAGACAAATCATTTTGAAATGGAGGGCATTCAACATGACCCCATCTCTGCCTAGAAGTGGACGCCCATCAAGACCATCACCAAGAAGCACCAGAAGAAGAATAAATCAGGTAAAAGTCAACCCACACATCACCTCTAAAGAGTTTCGGACCTCTCTGGCAGCATCTGGGGTAAATGTACATGGGTCTACAATCAGACGAAAATTGTTGGTTTTGATCGTGACAAAATAATTCTATCTCGGACTCATCTGTTTAAAGAAGGGACTTCCAGAAGGCCTTTGATTTATCCAAGTGCTCTCGGGCAAAGTTGAAACGGGCAGTTTTGTTCTTTCTTGAGAGCAGAGGCTTCCTTCTAGCAACCCGATCATGAATGTCATGTATATTCAATTTTCGTCTGATTGTAGACCCATGTACATTTACCCCAGATGCTGCCAGAGAGGTCTGAAACTCTTTAGAGGTGATGTGTGGGTTGACTTTTACCTGATTTATTCTTCTTCTGGTGCTTCTTGGTGATGGTCTTGATGGGCGTCCACTTCTAGGCAGAGATGCGGTCATGTTGAATGCCCTCCATTTCTAAATTATTTGTCTTGGATGGATGGATGGAGCTGGAATCTTTTGGAGATGGTCTTATAGCTTTCCCAAGACTGATGGGCTGTCAGAACCTTCTTCCTGATGTTCTCGGATATCTCGTTTCCTTTCGGCATTGTTGATCTGTGTGGGTACACCTTGGCACTACAGTAGTTTGGTTGGTTTCCTCCCTCTTTTAATCTGTGTTGCCCAAACCTTTCCCTAAGGATGTCTCAGATGATCGGTTTGCTTAATTGACTAATTAAGCACCCAAATAAGTTTCACTGAATCTGTTACCTGCTTGACTTTACCAATTCAGCTGGGGGTTCACTTACTTTTGAAATGGACTAATTCCATGTTTCATGTAGTCTTTTGGCTACTCAAACAATTCCCTCTAAAAAAAGTACATGCAAATGATAAACATAAACCTGACATTCCTTCTATGGAAAATTGGTGATGAAAAAAATGAAAAATCATGGTAAAACAACAGAAAACTCCTAAGTGGTCAAGGGGTTCACATACTTTAAAGTGGCACTGTACATATTCAGCCAACTAGAACAAAGGCTGAATCCATATGTTTATTCACCATATCTAACAGGAAATTATATATTTGAGTGCTTTCTACAGAGTGCATGACTACCAGAACAGAGCATGCAAGGCTTCCTCAAAATGTGCATCTGCTGTGCAACCTCATGGTCACCACTACATAGTGGACAAATGCTCTGCTGGCATTATCTTATCGCTCACTGTTTCTTAGAGAAAAAAAGTCACTAAACGAGGTACCATGAATCCTGCCATTTAATTATGGCATTTTATGAATATTGGTTTCACTGCCACCACTTCCGTTGCACTTAGGCCACAGTGGCAGGTTTTTACTGGAAACCAGTCATGTGACTAAAAGTGAACGTGTGTGAGCAGTATTTAGTTGGAATGGTTACCCATGCGAAACCCCCAGAGAGCGTAGGTGTCTGTTGAAGATTCTCTGAGCAGGTTCATACTGAGCACAGTCACCTGCATACAATAACTCCTCTGGATCACCATTTTCATTCGAGGGTACTGTTTAGGGAATGGATTGAGTTTATAAAGGGGAAACATACTTGTGTGCCTTGGCTTGCTAGTGTAGAGGGAAGCATTTTTTGTATTTCTATTCAATTCAAAATAATGCAAATGGTGTTACGTATACTGGCAGCCATTTGTCTCTGTTCAAATGATTGACTGCCTGTACTTTGACAAGGTCAAACGTGCTCTTTGTTTTAGATCATGCTTCTGCTGGTTTTTGGGGCCTTGGAAATCACCGCGCTATTCACAGATTGAAAAGCATTGCCCGCCCCCAACATAAACCACATGAATGACTGAGTAAGAGGAAGCCCCCACAACTATAAAAAACATACTTCAAAACCTTCAAAAGGGAGATCATACAAGATACGTACTGTAGGCTTATTTCACTTTAGCTGTTTAAAGTGAGACAGCATCCAGACTATGAGAGCTCATATTTAGAATGGTTTGAGGGAGACATGTTTTTTTTTTTTTTTTTTTTTTTTACAAAGGGTTGCTTTAATGTACAGGATTTAGATTCACACTGGGAATATTTCGCAACAAATTCACTGCTCAACAACCCACGCCTTCCCTAGATCCTGCGTTAACAGATATTGCATTGATAAGTTGGACTGGACACACCCCCAGCTCTGAGACCAGTGCCTGACGTAGGGAAATGAAAGTACGTGACTCAACAGCCTGACCACACGGCGGGGCCCTCGCTGTCAAACCCAACTGAAGGCTTCAGCTATTTCACAATCATATCTCAGTCTGGCAGATGTATGTAATGTAAGGCTCGCTCGGAATTCATACAGTGGCTTATTCTTTAAGAAATTATACTGCAGCATTGATTCATTTATAACATTGATCGTACTGTAAATGGGACCAATGCATCTTTTGTATCTTTTTGAAATTCTAAAGAGGAACAGGAAGTTTGAGTCACTATCTATCTATACCGCATACTTCCTCTTATCTCCATCAACCGTCCAATGAGCAAAGAGACTTTTATGGCTATTTCTCATGGCTGCTTGAAGTGTGACATTTCTGTTTCATTTGTATAGTTATGTAGATGCACTGGGTTTAGTGACGTCAAAAATATGTAATTTGAATTGATAACTGTCGTTCAACTCTCCATGAAGATGAGGATAACTTTAAGACAGGTCAATAAACAGTTTACTACATGGCTTGAAACGTATGTATTTAACTGTGCTTTCCTACTGGCCTTCTAGTTTGTATTTGCCTTGTAAACTTAACATGAAAGGACCAAACCCATTTACGTTTGTGCTCCGAAAATGCGTCTTAAACTACACGCAGTCTGTTAACACAGTTTACATTTCTATTCCAACGCGATGTCTACTCACCGTTTATTCTGAGAGCGGTGCAGAAGTCCCGGGCCAAACTTTCTGCAGTCGTTGGTCTTGAAAATTTCTGTTCGTTATTGAACATTTAGAAAATATTTCAATGGCGAGTGCCAATGTCTTCGGGTTTCTCATTTCTCTTGTCTTCATCTTTTTTCCCCCCTTAAAATCGTTGTTTCTTTTTCTTTGACCTGCCCTGGACATGAGTCATTCATAGCATGAAGGGCTGTGGACCGCGACTTTCCCTTTACGCAGTTGGTCACACCCACTTCATGTTCAACACTGACAACTTGCAGCAACGGCCCATATCTGAAATGATTGTGAATGAAAACTGTGAGGTGAAACCGTTCGCGATGTGACAACAAGCCCTTCCCATTCCAGACCATTGAATACATACCGCAACCGTCTCCCTTACACTGCAAGGGAGGAAATCCGAAAAGAAATATGTGTAAACTTTTCAAAAGTTTTTATCCAACAGGGAGAATGTCACTACATTAAAGATCTCCAGAATGGAAACGTTGTATTTTCACCTCTTTCCCAGTAAACTGCAAAAGCTGATTCCCCTTGTGAACTTTCTCAAGACAGACTTGTTTTGAATAAGGGCGTGGTAAAATTTCTTAGTGAGGGTGTGTGAGTGACATACATACAATATTTGTATGGTGACAACAATCCTTTCAGGGGCAGACTTGACACCACATGCTCAGTCAGAGCTGTTTTACTGGCTTTCAAGAGCACACCCATTCCTATCAATAACGCAGGCCTTAGTTTGCCATTTAGTTTGAATATCTGCCAAAGGGTAAGAGATGATTGATGTCAAACTCATTTTTGATCCTTAGTCTTCATTAACTACACACATTTTCATTTCATTTAATTTAATCTTCTCCCCCTCTTACAGACTAGATTAAACCATAACCAATGGATAAACGGAAACTTTTTGTGGCTTGGTGACATCTGCATAAACAGTTTCTAAACGTCTGGAAAACAAATGGGTCCGCCAGTTCCTATGAGCTGTTTATTGCCTTCCCACTGCTGTTGCTCAATCTAATTTTTCAGATTCCAGAGCTTTAGTGCTTCCTGGATCATGCCGTAGATTCCTCCCTTAATCTGATGAAGCAAAAAGCCAGTCTCTCAGCTCCGTCTCTGCCTTGGCCAAAGCTGAATCAAGGAGATAAGCAGACTCATCTCAATGGTACACTTTGCATGTAGACATGCTGTTAGGTACATCAAAGGCCCATTTGTTTACTCACAAAGAACAAGGGCCACATTAAGGCTTGCAAAGCTGTAGAGTGTCCTGTGTGTTGATTACAGCCAGTGCTAGCCTAGTTTCCTGTGGCATGTGAGGAGTCAGTGGGAACCGTGCCACAGGACAGTGGGAGCCTGTGGGGCTGCTAGATGCCGCAGTGTCCTCTTTCATCTCTGCACTGAGGAAACCAGACTGCAATTAAGTGCTTAGACACACACCACGTGTCTGTGCAAATGAACATGAACACACACACACACACACACACACACACACACACACACACACACACACACACACGTAAGTGAGAACACGCCAATCTCCTAGCAATAAAACTAGTGAACTCTTTGCCACATCCGGCAAGGCCAGTTTGTCATCTCAAGAGATTTGCCGGTGTGGGCTTCCTGATTGAGCCACGGGTGTTCTGCCCCTGCCAACACACACACACACACACACACACACACACACACACACAACACACACAGGCCTCAGAGGTGACACTTGTGACCCACCACAGAGCAAGCTGCACTATAGAAGAGAATGTCAGAGTTCTCCGTTGCAGCAGGGAGCAGGAGACATGCCTGAGATTTCATTTTCCATTTCCTCAAGTGCTACATTACAGGACTGTCCAAAGAAAGTGTCAAGGTCACAATAAACCTGAGAACTAACCAACAGCAGTCAATGGAGACATCCTTGGGTGAAACCAAGAAAAAAAGAAAGGACAGAATATTTCAGAAAGGGAGGGGTTGAGCTTGGTATTCAGCATAGCGTGGGAAGAGGTTTATTTGCTGAGGGATGTTTTTCATTTCACCAGGAATGCGCCTGTGAAGGTTCTATGCTGAACAACAGTTAGCTAAGCAACACGTACACGTACACAACACTGGCATCAGGTGACTCAGAACCAGTACAAAAAAGGCTGAGGTCTGGAATATTTAGAAAAAGATGGATTGCTCTTTATTTCTTAGTATCCCCATTATAACTATAAGTACAAATATTATACATGCTGCAAGGATGCAACGTCGATTTGTGTTTCGTCATCCGTGTGGGTGTGGCGTGAGCCGAGAAGGGAAAGGTAGGTACGGGTATGGGTCAGTGCACTGGCTGGGGGATCCCAGCTGTCCCCAGCAGCAGAGGAGTCAGACTGAGCACGGCCCGTACAGACACTCCCAGCTGACTGCATTTCACCAGCAACTCTGGGAACGAAGCACTTCCTGCAAGAACACACACACACAAGGATAAGAGTACAGCTCACACAGTATAATGATCTCAAGCATGGAGACGCTAGCAGTTAATTGTGGATGGGTTTAATTTGAACGATGATTATTTAAGTGGACGATATATCAGTGGCTTAATGTTAACTTTACTTTAAGCTGTGCAGATTTATAACCGAATGAGAGGCAGTCATTATTATTTTAAAAGTAACAAGACTTTAAAACGTGGTTAGGTCTTCTGCTGCAGCTTTAGTTTATTCTAAAGTAGAATAAGCAGCAAAGTTTCAGTCAACCGAGCCATTAACTATTCCTGCCGAAGAGCCAATCAACACGTTTATCGAGAGCACGGAAAAGAGTGATGCAATTTGGTTGGCTGTTCAGCTCAAATATCAATAACATTTCACCAGAATCATGGACTGGACCTTCAGTATTGGTTGTCAGTGGTATCCAGTGAAACTGAGTGTTTACCTTCTAGGTCTGCAGCAGCCATTTTCTTGAGGCTGGGGAGGGAGTGGTAGATCAGGAAGCAAGCCAGCATGTTGGTCTCTGTGTCCTCATTAAGAGGCTGGCCACTCATGTACCCACAAAGCACATGGCTGTTACCTGCCCAGAGGAAGCCATCATCACATTAACACATCACTTAGCAGCAACAAATCATAAGAACTTTACACAATTAGTGATATTCAGTTAAAAAAAATCTCACAGAAATAATGCCATTCACTAAAATCATCACAATAAGGACTAGGACATATCTGTCCTTGCTAAGGCAACATGCCTTGGGAGAGAATTTTTGCATGGAATACAAATTATCTCCTAAAACACAGTCTAAACCACTCTATGGTGAGGGTACCTTTGGGAAAAAACTAGCCTGGATACCAGCCTGAACTCCACCCACAAAATTTTTGGTGTGGGAGATTCAGTCTGGAGTCGAGCTAGTTGGGAGGGTTTAAACGGCCCCGAAAAGGGATCTGACCATTCAAATTGTAAGGGCGGGCTTTATACGTTGATGGACAGACATAGATAGAATACCGGTATACATCGAACAAAGATGGCGCCGTCTCGGGAGCTTAGTGGGACATATTTGATATGATTTAAGGTATCTACACGACTTTTTTATGTCTACATTGACTCGGTTAGTTGTGTATACGCAACACCAATGTTGCCTAGGATTGTAGGTCTTAACTTATGCACTCTAGACCATTATTGAAAGGTTATGCTAACAGCGTAGACAAAAAAAACATCGAAGCTAATGGTAGCTTCTAGCCTTGAGTGCTAATTAAGTAACGTGAGCAGGCATATCTCAACAGATATTGACAGCGCATTCATTTTGAAAGAGGAACAGAGAAACGCGATCAAGGCATTTGTCGATTGAAAAGATGTTTTTGCCGTCCTTCCTACGGGATCAGGTAAAAGTTTAATCTATCAGATGGTAATAATACTACGTTGCTCTGATTGGTTCTAGGTATCCAATTCAGCGAAGAGGAATTTTCTTTCCTGGTTCGTTGAAACACGCCCCATAATCACAGCCCAGTGATCCGGTCTCAGACTCATATTCTGACTAGAATTATGAGTATGACATCGTCAGGCTAGGAAAAAACCTCAAGGGGTCTGTCAATTAGCCTTACACCAGTGTCAATGAGGAACTTCTTCCAGTACTCTCTTTGAAGGACCTCTTCCTTACCTACGTGGTAAAGAGCTCTGAGCACACTCACACGTTGTGTGGATTCTCATGTTTGCCTGTAGAGCATTCTGTGGCACCACACATAAAACTCCCCACTCACAAAGGCATTCATGTCACTGATGGTGGCCACCGCCATGACAACCCACTGGCTGTGGAGGAACCAGGGGTGTTGCCAGGGCCTAGTAGTCCCTAGGACTGCAGATCAAAGCCTGCTATGTATTACTTGCACTGTACTTCAAGCCACCAATTTATGGCAATCCCCAAGGGGGTTGACGCAAAATGGAGGTCTTTCAGGTTTGGAATGCCCTTCTTGGGGGGCGTTTTCTCTGTAGGCGTGACGCTCACCAGCCAACCAGCAGTCGAAGGCGGAGTCAGCGGCGCTCTTCATGACCGGCAGGAACTCGGAGGTGAGGAGCAGGCCCCGTCCTTTCCTGTGAGGTGGCGTGGTGAGGCGTCTCTGCAGCCCGCGGCTCTCACACAGCTCCAGAACCAGCTTCATCTGGCCCAGGGCGAACGTCTCGCTCGCATCCCCCCGCTCCACCGCACGCACCGCCTGCACGGACACACACACACACACACACACCGCAATATCATACATGGAAACATGGTCTGGTTACAACTGACACAGCTATAGAATAATACCTTCTTGCATTAGTGGTACATTTTCAGTGAGTATTTTCCTAAAATGACTGCCACACCAATGATTACATGGAACAACATGGCAAATGACATTACCATGGAGACATTAACATGCACCACAACAACTTTGGGTGCCTGCAACAATCAGTACGCAACGCAAGATAATGAACACACTCCACTAAGCATGCAGTGTTTGAAAGGATGCTGGGATTGGTTTACAGAAGTGCACACTCACCTGATCAATGGCCATGTATGTGGGCAGCATCTCCGGGTTCTCCTGAGTTACACATTCGTAAAGGATGGCAGAGAATAAGGCCTGCTTCTGTGGTGGACATGAAGGACACACACACACACACACACACACACAAGCAATGAACGTCTCTTAGGAACTACTGAGGAAAACCTGGCTGACCACTATGCTGTCTTGGAAACTATTAGTTGTGTGGGGGGAAAACCGTCTAGGGGAAAGTAGGGCCTAATGGAAAAACAGCTCACAGGCTGTCTGGCCTCCCCCAGTCTGCATTACACAGTGCATATTTGAACACCCCGACACTCTATCCCACCCCGGCCAGACCTAGCTCCACATTAAAGGCTACTGAATAAGACTACTGCTTCTGCAGTCTATCTGCCCCTTAGGCCCTAAGGCTTAGGGCATTCACTCTTCATAATCTAGGTGTTCCTGAAGCTTAACCAGTAGAGCACTAACACCACGAAGGTAATGGGTTTCATACCCATCGAGCACACACCCTGTGGAGAATGTGGTTTTTTTTTGTGCTATACTGTTACACACTTTGGAGTAAAGCGTGTGCTTAATGAATACAGTTTAATGTAAACGTGAATGTAAATGTAAGCATTTATTCTGAAAGCGAGACTGAAGTTGAGTCTCTAGTGCGGAGTTGAGAGACTCCTACTCACGTGTTTGGCAACGCTGTCGGATGAGGCTTGGCAGAAGTACTCGGCGAAGGAGAGCAAGGCACCGTCTGAGGTGAAGGCCGAGATGGCTTGGGGCTGCGTGGGAGAGGAGGAGAGGAGAGGAAAAGCGTCAGCACTGCGGCACAGTGTCTCTCTTAAGTTACTGCTCATCTACTCCAGAGAGATATTTTTCCTTTCACCCAACAAAAAAAATTCCCTGTATGGAGTGGTGGATTTGTTTTAAAAAGGCAGATTTATAAGGGGGAAGGTATCAGTCCAATTTTTGTGACATCCCTCCCACATCCCCCCTCAACTCAAGTACTGGCTGTATTTATGAAGGTGCTGAAGAGTAACCCACCTTAAATGAGCTCACGTCGGGGTTGGGTGCCAGACGACTGTTCAGACCCAGTGGGTCGTCTTTATATGGCAGCTGGCCCGCCCGTAGCTTCACATACAAAACCCCATCTCTGGAGAGAATAGACCTACAGAACACAGAGCTATGAGTCTGGAGAAACCCTTGTATGACGAGGCAAACATGGCAGAGTCAAACAAAGACCATCACAAACATGAAAGCACCACACACACACACACACACACACACACACACACACACACACACACACACACACACACACACACACACACACACACACACACACACACACACACACACACACACAGGCACGCAAGACAAGTCAAACAAAACCCATCACACCCACAGACACACTGGAGAAACAAGTCAAAGAAAAAACATGCGCATGAACACAGACAACGATCACCGTACAGATAAAACAAATCATCCAACAACAAATCATTAATGGGAACAAACATCCAGTAAATAAACAAGCAAAAAACAAACATTATGTAACAGCAGACATACGAGATCGTTAGACAAAATCAACGCAACTCATGCCTCTGCACATTACAGATACGGCTCTACATCTCAAGAGTGCCTGCCCTGTTGTGGTTTCTGATCTCTGGCCGTCTACATGTAGACTTAAAACAGTCATCATAAATCACATGACAAAGATTACTGAGCAGGCCTTACTGTAGATGCTGAACGCCTTTGCTCATATCAATGGTAAGCTCCCAGTAGCGAGGACCTTTGACTCGGACCTGCACACAGGGGACATCGAACCATTCATATTAAATATATGAATAACATTCTGGAAGGAGGTGTACACTACAAAGAGCTTTCATGTTGTTTTGATTACATTTTTCATAAACATATTCATGTAAACTCTCAAAAAAGTGCAGTTCTTCATTTTCCTGAACAATCCATATAACATCTTCCTTCTTTGTTTAAGGAGTCTTTACTGTATTTATCATCTCATTAACAATGCTGTTGTAACCCTAGAAGCCTTTCTGGTTTTTTTTTCTTTCCACACAACATTTTAACACGTTTTGTTAGTGTTATTATACAGCCCCTAAGAATGTTTAAAAAAAAAGTTCCATTGGTTTGAATTGATTTGAATGGGCCATCCCAACGTTTGGAGGTCAGATATTTTTTTTACATTGACCGCTGCCACTGGCAACAGGTTTTGTGCTTCTAATTCACATCTTTCATATCATTCTGCAAGTGGTCCATTCACTTAGCATAACACAAATTCAATTTAACTTGAAGTCAGCAAGTAATAGGTTGCTGCACAACACCTGAAACTTTAAAGTTCTATTTGTGTGAACAATATTTTGTTAGCAGAAGCCAAGAAACAGCAACAAAATAAGAGGTATTTTGGAAGAACGCCTTGTATCGTTTTTCCTCAACCGTCTAATAAGCGACATAACATAATGAGCCGGTCAGTTTTTGATAAAATAAATCCCTTCAGGACTAATCATCCCGTCTGTTTTTATTTCCCCACACTGATCAGCGGACTATACATTATCCCATACCTATATATTCACTGTCCTCAGGCAAAAAGTAGTGTTACCTGAGGAACTCCCTTAAAACAACCTACCTCTTTAAGAAGGTGTAGTTCTGGCAACAAGGTAGGAGCCATCAACTCAACAGTCACCTCATCATACCATTTAGTCGCCTGAAAGGGATGAGCACAGAATTTTTTGTTAATGCTATAAAAACAGTTAAATGCGCAGATCAACTAAACAGCTTCATGTCATGCTGAGAGAGTGATTGTGCGAGTGTGTGTGTTTGTGTACACAGGGGAGGTTGCGCTTCGCAAACAACTGTGAACAGTGTGTCGCCCTGTGTTTGCATTTTCAGTTAATGAAAAAAATCAGCGTCTGACAACGCAGGCTGGGCAGTGGACAGGACTCCATTGGCGACCTTCAGCAGTCCTTCAAAGGGACGCCACTCTGGCCACACTGAAGCACCACACCAGGCAGTGACGCTCAGCACCCCCAGGGTTAGGCCAGGAGGGCCTAGCAGCAGGAGCGTGTCTGCACTGCAGCGTTTCTAATGCGGAAATGACAATGGCAGATTTGTCCTGTCTCTTTACCTGCGTCATTATGCATTTAACACCACAGGTGCTTGTGCCAACTGTGCAGAGTGGGGGGAAAAAAGAGATTCTATCTGCCAATCGGGAAAGCACCCCTAGCTTGTCTGTGTACAAACGTAAATTAAAACCTTTCAGCCTATGATGACATACTAAATCAACACAGGGAGGGATTGTGTCAAACAAGGGGATATAGTTACAGCCTTCATATGGGCCAAGTGAAATCACCACAAAATTATACCATACACATTATACAACCGTGCACCTCCTGTGCTCACATTAGACAATGTAAAAGTCCATGAGAAACGTATTAGAAGTTGAAGACCAACATTCGCATTCCCAAACACAAAAGGTTGGTCAGTTGGCATTGAAGCAGCCATTATGGGTGTGGGAGGTGGGTGGTTTTACCTTGTAGGTGACGTCCAGTAAGGCATGGCAGGGCTTGAGAGTGTCCACATCCACTGGCACAAGGAGACGAGGCTCTGCTGCCAGGACCCCGAGGTGCCTCAGAGCCTGGAGGTGGTATCTATCACACGCACACGAACAGACAACCAAATTAATAACATGTTCATGGACACACACAGATGTACATACATGCAAAAACCAATATGTACCAAACAAACTTAACACACATTCTCTCTTTCTGGCGGACACACACAGATATGTATTTAAGTGTGCATCTTATGCGGTGTACTAGGTGGGAGCTTACCGGTTGTCCGTGCTGTGAACAGGGAAGTGGGGGTAGAGTGCACACAGCAATGCGGCAATGGCCGAGTTGGACGTGCTAAGTGTGTACCTGAGAATGTCACAACAGTGCAAGGTAAGAAACACGTCATGTGGGACCACACACACACACACACACACACACACACACACAGAAAGTGAAATAAAACGACAAGATGAAAGTGTTGACAGAAAGTGACACCTGAGGTAGAGGTAGAGGAATAAAAAGAGACGAGATGAACTAGTACATCCGTTTAGAGCAGTTTGCACAGCACTTACAATAGATGCATGAGACATGAAAAAAATAAAAAAATCAGAAGCAAAAATGTTAGCACACTTAGCAGTCAGGACGCACAATAGCTGTGTGTCTGAGGGGAAATTATCCGCCCATTGTTTAATGACATCAGCGCTGGTCTTAAATCGGTCACTTAAAAATAATGGAGTTGAAGTGGCTACTGGAGGGAGTTCAACCTGTGGCACTGGTTTTGAAGAGGAGCACTTGTCAGGGAGGTTGACAGGAGTCAGATATTCCCCTCAGCAGCCTTTTAAAAATGCCAGCTCAAGAGCTCCCATCTCTGCCTACCACCTGCCACTCAAAACAGTCACCATGACAACCGTGATGAGGATTCTTTTCAGAAAAATGCAGCTCACCTTGTTTTCCCTTCCACCAACACACACCAACTCTCTTGTGTTACGGCAGAGATGTTAAAATAACCTCGCCTGCAGGGTGTTTTGAACATAAAGCTCTCATAAAACACTAAGAGGCCGCTTGTTAAACTACTATATCTGGTGACGCACCAGATACAGTAAATATGATACAGATTTCCACGGAAAGGACAGGAGTAGAGCACATGTGTACACGCTCGGGGAAAAATGGAAAAAGAGGGGGAGCAGAAAAGAGAGGAGGGAAGAGAAAAAAGAACAAGAGAACAAGTGAGAGATAAAGAGTACCGCACTACCATGTTCAGACATACGCAAGGGCATGTAAACACAATCTAAACTGTACAATAAGGCACTCATACAGCAGCTTTCGAGTGCCATACTAATATATGTGCAGCTGCTGGGATGAGGGAACCAGTATGAAATTACACAGTGGCTTGTCTGTCAGAGGGCTGAGGTAAGGACAACTGGAGCAGAGAGCGGCGTCTCTTTTGGCAAAGGGAAATGCCCGCCCTGTGGGCTCCACCTGGCACAATATTACCCCCAACACATTCCTGTGAGGCAGGGGGGTGGGGTTGCAGGATGGTTACTGCGGTTTATCAATGTTCAACGCTTTCGTAAGGTCATAAGACTGACTAACAGGTACATGCATGGTGTTTCATGAGAGAGGCCGTACTTACATTAGCATATACATACATGTTCATTGACACGGCCAAACCCTTTACATGAAGCTACACTGAAGAAGTACGTCAAAATATGTCATCCCAAGCAATGATTAACGGCCCAGAGCACTTGGGCTACATGCTCTCATTGTGAGTAAATGTTTGTGTGTGTGCAGTAAAATGTGCCTGGAAGCAGGCTGGCGGATCCCTTTGAGTAAACACCCTTCTCTGTATATCCAGTTCTACACAAATCTGCACTTGAAAAAAGATGTG